>NW_026776689.1:0-40255 GCF_030936135.1 Gavia stellata | reverse complement strand
GCCCCCTCCCAGGACAGATGGGATAACTTCCAGTCCAAACCGGACCCCTGGCCCCCTCCCAGGACAGAATGGGGTCATTCCCAGTCCAAACTGGACCCCCTGTCCCCATCCCATGACAGACTGGGCCCTGTGCCAGTCCAAACTGGATACCCCGTCCCCTCCCAGTTAAGACTGGGATAATTCCCAGGCCAAAGTGTATCCCCTGGCCCCCTCCCAGGACAGACTGGGCCCTGTCCCAGTCCAACCTGGTCCCCTGGCCCCCTCCCTGGACCAAATGGCGTCATTCCCAGTCCAAACTGGATCCCCTGACCCCCTCCCAGGACAGACTGGGCCCTGTCCCAGTCCAAACTGGATCCCCTGGCCCCCTCCCAGGAGCCAATGGGGTCATTCCCAGTCCAAAGTGGATCCCCTGGACCCGCTCCCAGGACAGATGGGATAACTTCCAGTCCAAACTGGATCCCCTGGCCCCATCCCATGACTGACTGGGCCCTGTCCCAGTCGAAACTAGATCCCCTGTCCCCTCCCAGTTAAGACTGGGATAATTCCCAGTCCAAAGTGGAACCCCTGGTCGCCTCCCAGGACAGACTGGGCCCTGTCCCAGTACAATCTGGATCCCCTGGCCCCCTCCCAGGACAGACTGGGCCATGTCCCAATCCAAACTGGATCCCCTGGCCCCCTCCCAGGACCAAATAGGGTCATTCCCAGTCCAAACTGGATCCCCTACCCCCCTCCCAGGACAGAGTGGGCCCTGTCCCAGTCAAAACTGGATCCCCTGGCCCCCTCCCAGGACAGACTGGGCCCTGTCCCAGGCCAACCTGGATCCCCTGGCCCCCTCCCAGGACAGACAGGGCCCTGTCCCAATCCAAACTGGATCCCCTGGCCCCCTCCCAGGACCAAATGGGGTCATTCCCAGTCCAAACTGGGTTCCCTGGCCCCCTCCCAGAACCAAATGGGATCATTCCCCTTCCAACCTGGATCCCCTGGCCCCCTCCCAGGACAGACTGGGCCCTGTCCCATTCCAACCTGGATCTCCTGGCCCCCTCCCATGACAGACTGGGCCCTGTGCCAGTCCAAACTGGATACCCTGTCCCCTCCCAGTTAAGACTGGGATAATTCCCAGGCCAAAGTGTATCCCCTGGCCCCCTCCCTGGACCAAATGGGGTCATTCCCACTCCAAACTGATTCCCTGGCCCCTCCCAGTACCAAATGCGGTCATTCCATTCAAACTGGATCTGCTGGCCCCCTCCCAGGACCAAATAGGATCATTCCAGTCCAGAGTGGATTCCCTGGCCCCCTCCCAGGACAGATTGGGCCCTGTCCCAGTCCAAACTGGATCCCTGGCCCCTCCCAGGACAGACTGGGCCCTATCCCAGTCCAAACTGGATCCCCTGGCCCCTTCCAGAACAGACTGGGACCTCTCCTAGTCCAAACTGGATCCCCTGGCCCCCTCCCAAGACAGACTGGGATCATTCCCAGTCCAAACTGGATCCCCTGGCCCCCTCCCAGGACCGACTAGGATCATTCCCAGTCCAACCTGGGTCCCCTGGCCCCCTCCCAGGACAGACTGGGCCCTGTCTCAATTCAAACTGGATCCCCTGGCCCCCTCCCTGGACCAAATGGCATCATTCCCAGTCCAAACTGGATCCCTGACCCCTCCCAGGACAGACTGGGCCGTGTCCCAGTCCAAACTAGATCCCTGGCCCCCTCCTAGGACAGAATGGGATCATTCCCAGTCCAATGTGGATGCCCTGGCCTCCTCTCACTACAGACTCGGCCCTGTCCCAGTCCAAACTGGATCCCCTGGCCCCCTCCCAGGAGCAAATGGGGTCATTCCCAGTCCAAAGTGGATCCCCTGCCCCCTCCAGGACAAACTGGGATCATTCCAGTCCAAACTGGATCCCCTGACCCGCTCCCAGGGCAGATGGGATAACTTCCAGTCCAAACTGGATCCCCTGGCCCCTCCCAGTTAAGACTGGGATAATTCCCAGTCCAAAGTGGAAACGCCTGGTCGCCTCCCAGGACAGACTGGGCCCTGTCCCAGTACAATCTGGATCCCCTGGCCCCCTCCCAGGACAGACTGGGCCATGTCCCAATCCAAACTGGATCCCCTGGCCCCCTCCCAGGACCAAATAGGGTCATTCCCAGTCCAAACTGGATCCCCTAACCCCCTCTCAGGACAGAGTGGCCCTGTCCCAGTCAAAACTGGATCCCCTGGCCCCCTCCCAGGACCAAATGGGGTCATTCCCAGTCCAAACTGGATTCCCTGGCCCGCTCCCAGAACCAAATGGGATCATTCCCATTCCAACCTGGATCCCCTGGCCCCCTCCCAGGACAGACTGGGCCCTGTCCCATTCACAACCTGGATCCCGTGGCCCCCTCCCAGGACAGACTGGATCACTCCCAGTCCAAACTGGATCCCCTGCCCCCTCCAGGACAGACTGGGCCGTGTCCCTGTCCAAACTGGACCCCCTGGACCCCTCCAGGACCAAATGGGGTCATTCCCAGTCCAAACTGGATTCCCTGGCCCCCTCCCAGAACCAAATGGGATCATTCCCATTCCAACCTGGATCCCCTGGCCCCCTCCCAGGACAGACTGGGCCCTGTCCTAGTCGAAACGGGATCCCCTGGCCCCCTCCCAGGACAGAATGGGATCATTCCCAGTCCAAACTGGATTCCCTGGCCCGCTCCCAGAACCAAATGGGATCATTCCCATTCCAACCTGGATCCCCTGGCCCCCTCCCAGGACAGACTGGGCCCTGTCCCATTCCAACCTGGATCCCGTGGCCCCCTCCCAGGACAGACTGGGATCACTCCCAGTCCAAACTGGATCCCCTGGCCCCCTCCCAGGACAGACTGGGCCCTGTCCCAGTCCAATCTGGATCCCCTGGCCCCCTCTCCAGGACAGACTGGAATCATTCCCAGTCCAAAGTGGATCCCCTGGCCCTCTCCCAGTGCAGAGTAGGATACTTCCCAGTCCAAACTGGATCCCCTGGCCCCTCTCCAGGAGAGACTTGGGCCCTGTCCCACTCCAATCTGGATCCCCTGCCCTGTCCCAGGACAGACTGGATCTTTTCCAGTCCAAACTGGATCCCCTGGCCCTCTCCCAGTGCAGACTAGGATAATTCCCATTCCAAACTGGATCCCCTGGCCCCCTCCCAGGACCAAATGGAGTCATTCCCAGTCCAAACTGGATCCCCTGGCCCCCTCCCAGGACAAACTGGGATCATTCCCAGTCCAAACTGGATCCCCTGGCCCCCTCCCAGGACAGATGGGATAACTTCCAGTCCAAACCGACCCCTGGCCCCCTCCCAGGACAGAATGGGGTCATTCCAGTCCAAACTGACCCCCTGTCCCCATCCCATGACAGACTGGGCCCTGTGCCAGTCCAAACTGGATACCCCGTCCCCTCCCAGTTAAGACTGGATAATTCCCAGGCAAAGTGTATCCCCTGGCCCCCTCCCAGGACAGACTGGGCCCTGTCCCAGTCCAACCTGGGTCCCCTGGCCCCCTCCCAGGACAGACTGGGCCCTGTCCCAGTCCAAAATGGATCCCCTGGCCCCCTCCCAGGACAGAATGGGTCATTCCCAGTCCAATGTGGATGCCCCGGCCTCCTCTCACTACAGACTGGGCCCTGTCCCAGTACAAACTGATCCCCTGGCCCCCTCCCAGGACCAAATGGGTCATTCGCAGTCCAAAGTGGATCCCCTGCCCCCTCCCAGGACAAATTGGATCATTCCCATTCCAAATTGGATCCCCTGAACCCGCTCCCAGGACAGATGGGATAACTTCCAGTCCAAACTGGATCCCCTGGCCCCATCCCATGACTGACTGGGCCCTGTCCCAATCCAAACTAGATCCCCTGCCCCCTCCCAGTTAAGACTGGGATAATTCCCAGTCCAAAGTGGAACCCCTGGTCGCCTCCCAGGACAGACTGGCCCTGTCCCAGTACAATCTGGATCCCCTGGCCCCCTCCCAGGACAGACTGGCCATGTCCCAATCCAGACTGGATCCCCTGGCCCCCTCCCAGGACCAAATGGGGCCATTCCCAGTCCAAACTGGATCCCCTAACCCCCTCCCAGAACCAAATGGGATCATTCCCATTCCAACCTGGATCCCCTGGCCCCCTCCC
Source organism: Gavia stellata (assembly GCF_030936135.1). NCBI lineage: Eukaryota > Metazoa > Chordata > Aves > Gaviiformes > Gaviidae > Gavia > Gavia stellata. The sequence goes on along the minus strand of NW_026776689.1, from coordinate 36,126 downwards.
AGGACAGAATGGATCATTCCCAGTCCAAACTGGATCCCCTGCCCCCTCCCAGGACAGACTGGCCGTGTCCCTGTCCAAACTGGACCCCCTGGACCCCTCCCAGGACAGACTGGGCCCTGTCCCAGTCCAAACTGGATCCCCTGGCCCCTTCCCAGAACAGACTGGGACCTCTCCCAGTCCAAACTTGATCCCCTGGCCTCCTCCCAGGACTAAATGGAGTCATTCCCTGTCCAAACTGGATCCCCTGGCCCCCTCCCAGGACAAACTGGGATCATTCCAGTCCAAACTGGATCCCCTGGCCCCCTCCCAGGACAGATGGATAACTTCCAGTCCAAACCGACCCCTGGCCCCCTCCCAGGACAGAATGGGGTCATTCCCAGTCCAAACTGGATCCCCTGTCCCCATCCCATGACAGACTGGGCCCTGTGCCAGTCCAAACTGGATATCCCGTCCCCTCCCAGTTAAGACTGGGATAATTCCCAGGCCAAAGTGTATCCCCTGGCCCCCTCCCAGGACAGACTGGGCCCTGTCCCAGTCCAACCTGGGTCCCCTGGCCCCCTCCCAGGACAGACTGGGCCCTGTCTCAATTCAAACTGGATCCCCTGGCCCCCTCCCTGGACCAAATGGCATCATTCCCAGTCCAAACTGGATCCCCTGACCCCCTCCCAGGACAGACTGGGCCGTGTCCCAGTCCAAACTAGATCCCCTGGCCCCCTCCTAGGACAGAATGGGATCATTCCCAGTCCAATGTGGATGCCCTGGCCTCCTCTCACTACAGACTCGGCCCTGTCCCAGTCCAAACTGGATCCCCTGGCCCCCTCCAAGGAGCAAATGGGGTCATTCCCAGTCCAAACTGGATCCCCTGCCCCCTCCCAGGACAAACTGGGATCATTCCCAGTCCAAACTGGATCCCCTGGACCCGCTCCCAGGGCAGATGGGATAACTTCCAGTCCAAACTGGATCCCCTGGCCCCTCCCAGTTAAGACTGGGATAATTCCCAGTCCAAAGTGGAACGCCTGGTCGCCTCCCAGGACAGACTGGGCCCTGTCCCAGTACAATCTGGATCCCCTGGCCCCCTCCCAGGACAGACTGGGCCATGTCCCAATCCAAACTGGATCCCCTGGCCCCCTCCCAGGACCAAATAGGGTCATTCCCAGTCCAAACTGGATCCCCTAACCCCCTCTCAGGACAGAGTGGGCCCTGTCCCAGTCAAAACTGGATCCCCTGGCCCCCTCCCAGGACCAAATGGGGTCATTCCCAGTCCAAACTGGATTCCCTGGCCCGCTCCCAGAACCAAATGGGATCATTCCCATTCCAACCTGGATCCCCTGGCCCCCTCCCAGGACAGACTGGGCCCTGTCCCATTCCAACCTGGATCCCGTGGCCCCCTCCCAGGACAGACTGGGATCACTCCCAGTCCAAACTGGATCCCCTGGCCCCCTCCCAGGACAGACTGGGCCCTGTCCCAGTCCAATCTGGATCCCCTGGCCCCTTCCCAGGACAGACTGGGCCCTGTCCCGGTCCAAAGTGGATCCCCTGGCCCCCTCCCAGGACAGACTGGAATCATTCCCAGTCCAAAGTGGATCCCCTGGCCCTCTCCCAGTGCAGAGTAGGATACTTCCCAGTCCAAACTGGATCCCCTGGCCCCCTCCCAGGAGAGACTGGGCCCTGTCCCACTCCAATCTGGATCCCCTGGCCCTGTCCCAGGACAGACTGGGATCTTTTCCAGTCCAAACTGGATCCCCTGGCCCTCTCCCAGTGCAGACTAGGATAATTCCCATTCCAAACTGGATCCCCTGGCCCCCTCCCAGGACCAAATGGAGTCATTCCCAGTCCAAACTGGATCCCCTGGCCCCCTCCCAGGACAAACTGGGATCATTCCCAGACCAAACTGGATCCCCTGGCCCCCTCCCAGGACAGATGGGATAACTTCCAGTCCAAACCGGACCCCTGGCCCCCTCCCAGGACAGAATGGGGTCATTCCCAGTCCAAACTGGACCCCCTGTCCCCATCCCATGACAGACTGGGCCCTGTGCCAGTCCAAACTGGATACCCCGTCCCCTCCCAGTTAAGACTGGGATAATTCCCAGGCCAAAGTGTATCCCCTGGCCCCCTCCCAGGACAGACTGGGCCCTGTCCCAGTCCAACCTGGGTCCCCTGGCCCCCTCCCAGGACAGACTGGGCCCTGTCCCAGTCCAGACTGGATCCCCTGGCCCCCTCCCAGGACAGAATGGGGTCATTCCCAGTCCAATGTGGATGCCCCGGCCTCCTCTCACTACAGACTGGGCCCTGTCCCAGTACAAACTGGATCCCCTGGCCCCCTCCCAGGACCAAATGGGGTCAGTCGCAGTCCAAAGTGGATCCCCTGCCCCCTCCCAGGACAAATTGGGATCATTCCCATTCCAAATTGGATCCCCTGAACCCGCTCCCAGGACAGATGGGATAACTTCCAGTCCAAACTGGATCCCCTGGCCCCATCCCATGACTGACTGGGCCCTGTCCCAATCCAAACTAGATCCCCTGTCCCCTCCCAGTTAAGACTGGGATAATTCCCAGTCCAAAGTGGAACCCCTGGTCGCCTCCCAGGACAGACTGGGCCCTGTCCCAGTACAATCTGGATCCCCTGGCCCCCTCCCAGGACAGACTGGGCCATGTCCCAATCCAGACTGGATCCCCTGGCCCCCTCCCAGGACCAAATGGGGCCATTCCCAGTCCAAACTGGATCCCCTAACCCCCTCCCAGGACAGAGTGGGCCCTATCCGAGTCGCAACTGGATCCCCTGGCCCCCTCCCAGGACAGACTGGGCCCTGTCCCAGTCCAAACTGGATCCCCTGGCCCCCTCCCTGGACCAAATGGCGTCATTCCCAGTCCAAACTGGATCCCCTGACCCCCTCCCAGGACAGACTGGGCCCTGTCCCAGTCCAAACTGGATCCCCTGGCCCCCTCCCAGGAGCAAATGGGGTCATTCCCAGTCCAAAGTGGATCCCCTGGACCCGCTCCCAGGACAGATGGGATAACTTCCAGTCCAAACTGGATCCCCTGGCCCCATCCCATGACTGACTGGGCCCTGTCCCAGTCGAAACTAGATCCCCTGTCCCCTCCCAGTTAAGACTGGGATAATTCCCAGTCCAAAGTGGAACCCCTGGTCGCCTCCCAGGACAGACTGGGCCCTGTCCCAGTACAATCTGGATCCCCTGGCCCCCTCCCAGGACAGACTGGGCCATGTCCCAATCCAAACTGGATCCCCTGGCCCCCTCCCAGGACCAAATAGGGTCATTCCCAGTCCAAACTGGATCCCCTACCCCCCTCCCAGGACAGAGTGGGCCCTGTCCCAGTCGAAACTGGATCCCCTGGCCCCCTCCCAGGACAGACTGGGCCCTGTCCCAGGCCAACCTGGATCCCCTGGCCCCCTCCCAGGACAGACTGGGCCCTGTCCCAATCCAAACTGGACCCCCTGGCCCCCTCCCAGGACCAAATGGGGTCATTCCCAGTCCAAACTGGATTCCCTGGCCCGCTCCCAGAACCAAATGGGATCATTCCCCTTCCAACCTGGATCCCCTGGCCCCCTCACAGGACAGACTGGGCCCTGTCCCATTCCAACCTGGATCCCGTGGCCCCCTCCCAGGACAGACTGGGCCCTTTCTCAGTCGAAACGGGATCCCCTGGCCCCCTCCCAGGAGAGACTGGGATCATTCCCAGTCCAAACTGGATTCCCTGGCCCCCTCCCAGTACCAAATGGGATCATTCCCATTCCAAACTGGATCCCCTGGCCCGTTCCCAGGATAGACTGAGCCCTGTCCCAGTCCAAATTGGATCCCCTAGCCCCCTCCCAGGACAGACTGGGATCATTCCCAGTCCAGACTGGATCCCCTGGACCCATCCCAGGACAGACTGGGATCACTCCCAGTCCAGACTGGATCCCCTGGCCCCCTCCCAGGACAAACTGGGATCATTCCCAGTCCAAACTGGATCCCCTGGCCCCCTCCCAGGACAGATGGGATAACTTCCAGTCCAAACCGGACCCCTGGCCCCCTCCCAGGACAGAATGGGGTCATTCCCAGTCCAAACTGGATCCCCTGTCCCCATCCCATGACAGACTGGGCCCTGTGCCAGTCCAAACTGGATATCCCGTCCCCTCCCAGTTAAGACTGGGATAATTCCCAGGCCAAGGTGTATCCCCTGGCCCCCTCCCAGGACAGACTGGGCCCTGTCCCAGTCCAACCTGGGTCCCCTGGCCCCCTCCCAGGACAGACTGGGCCCTGTCTCAATTCAAACTGGATCCCCTGGCCCCCTCCCTGGACCAAATGGCATCATTCCCAGTCCAAACTGGATCCCCTGACCCCCTCCCAGGACAGACTGGGCCGTGTCCCAGTCCAAACTAGATCCCCTGGCCCCCTCCCTGGACCAAATGGCATCATTCCCAGTCCAATGTGGATGCCCTGGCCTCCTCTCACTACAGACTCGGCCCTGTCCCAGTCCAAACTGGATCCCCTGGCCCCCTCCCAGGAGCAAATGGGGTCATTCCCAGTCCAAAGTGGATCCCCTGCCCCCTCCCAGGACAAACTGGGATCATTCCCAGTCCAAACTGGATCCCCTGGACCCGCTCCCAGGGCAGATGGGATAACTTCCAGTCCAAACTGGATCCCCTGGCCCCTCCCAGTTAAGACTGGGATAATTCCCAGTCCAAAGTGGAACGCCTGGTCGCCTCCCAGGACAGACTGGGCCCTGTCCCAGTACAATCTGGATCCCCTGGCCCCCTCCCAGGACAGACTGGGCCATGTCCCAATCCAAACTGGATCCCCTGGCCCCCTCCCAGGACCAAATAGGGTCATTCCCAGTCCAAACTGGATCCCCTAACCCCCTCTCAGGACAGAGTGGGCCCTGTCCCAGTCAAAACTGGATCCCCTGGCGCCCTCCCAGGACCAAATGGGGTCATTCCCAGTCCAAACTGGATTCCCTGGCCCGCTCCCAGAACCAAATGGGATCATTCCCATTCCAACCTGGATCCCCTGGCCCCCTCCCAGGACAGACTGGGCCCTGTCCCATTCCAACCTGGATCCCGTGGCCCCCTCCCAGGACAGACTGGGATCACTCCCAGTCCAAACTGGATCCCCTGCCCCCTCCCAGGACAGACTGGGCCGTGTCCCTGTCCAAACTGGACCCCCTGGACCCCTCCCAGGACAGACTGGGCCCTGTCCCATTCCAACCTGGATCCCGTGGCCCCCTCCCAGGACAGACTGGGATCACTCCCAGTCCAAACTGGATCCCCTGGCCCCCTCCCAGGACAGACTGGGCCCTGTCCCAGTCCAATCTGGATCCCCTGGCCCCTTCCCAGGACAGACTGGGCCCTGTCCCAGTCCAAAGTGGATCCCCTGGCCCCCTCCCAGGACAGACTGGAATCATTCCCAGTCCAAAGTGGATCCCCTGGCCCTCTCCCAGTGCAGAGTAGGATACTTCCCAGTCCAAACTGGATCCCCTGGCCCCCTCCCAGGAGAGACTGGGCCCTGTCCCACTCCAATCTGGATCCCCTGGCCCTGTCCCAGGACAGACTGGGATCTTTTCCAGTCCAAACTGGATCCCCTGGCCCTCTCCCAGTGCAGACTAGGATAATTCCCATTCCAAACTGGATCCCCTGGCCCCCTCCCAGGACCAAATGGAGTCATTCCCAGTCCAAACTGGATCCCCTGGCCCCCTCCCAGGACAAACTGGGATCATTCCCAGTCCAAACTGGATCCCCTGGCCCCCTCCCAGGACAGATGGGATAACTTCCAGTCCAAACCGGACCCCTGGCCCCCTCCCAGGACAGAATGGGGTCATTCCCAGTCCAAACTGGACCCCCTGTCCCCATCCCATGACAGACTGGGCCCTGTGCCAGTCCAAACTGGATACCCCGTCCCCTCCCAGTTTAGACTGGGATAATTCCCAGTCCAAAGTGGAACCCCTGGTCGCCTCCCAGGACAGACTGGGCCCTGTCCCAGTACAATCTGGATCCCCTGGCCCCCTCCCAGGACAGACTGGGCCATGTCCCAATCCAGACTGGATCCCCTGGCCTCCTCCCAGGACCAAATAGGGTCATTCCCAGTCCAAACTGGATCCCCTAACCCCCTCCCAGGACAGAGTGGGCCCTATCCCAGTCGCAACTGGATCCCCTGGCCCCCTCCCAGGACAGACTGGGCCCTGTCCCAATCCAAACTGGATCCCCTGGCCCCCTCCCAGGACCAAATGGGGTCATTCCCAGTGCAAACTGGATTCCCTGGCCCCCTCCCAGAACCAAATGGGATCATTCCCATTCCAACCTGGATCCCCTGGCCCCCTCCCAGGACAGACTGGGCCCTGTCCTAGTCGAAACGGGATCCCCTGGCCCCCTCCCAGGACAGAATGGGATCATTCCCAGTCCAAACTGGATCCCCTGCCCCCTCCCAGGACAGACTGGGCCGTGTCCCTGTCCAAACTGGACCCCCTGGACCCCTCCCAGGACAGACTGGGCCCTGTCCCAGTCCAAACTGGATCCCCTGGCCCCTTCCCAGAACAGACTGGGACCTCTCCCAGTCCAAACTTGATCCCCTGGCCTCCTCCCAGGACTAAATGGAGTCATTCCCTGTCCAAACTTGATCCCCTGGCCTCCTCCCAGGACTAAATGGAGTCATTCCCAGTCCAAACTGGATCCCCTGGCCCCCTCCCAGGACAGATGGGATAACTTCCAGTCCAAACCGGACCCCTGGCCCCCTCCCAGGACAGAATGGGGTCATTCCCAGTCCAAACTGGACCCCCTGTCCCCATCCCATGACAGACTGGGCCCTGTGCCAGTCCAAACTGGATACCCCGTCCCCTCCCAGTTAAGACTGGGATAATTCCCAGGCCAAAGTGTATCCCCTGGCCCCCTCCCAGGACAGACTGGGCCCTGTCCCAGTCAAACCTGGGTCCCCTGGCCCCCTCCCAGGACAGACTGGGCCCTGTCCCAGTCCAAACTGGATCCCCTGGCCCCCTCCCTGGACCAAATGGCGTCATTCCCAGTCCAAACTGGATCCCCTGACCCCCTCCCAGGACAGACTGGGCCCTGTCCCAGTCCAAACTGGATCCCCTGGCCCCCTCCCAGGAGCCAATGGGGTCATTCCCAGTCCAAAGTGGATCCCCTGGACCCGCTCCCAGGACAGATGGGATAACTTCCAGTCCAAACTGGATCCCCTGGCCCCATCCCATGACTGACTGGGCCCTGTCCCAATCCAAACTAGATCCCCTGTCCCCTCCCAGTTTAGACTGGGATAATTCCCAGTCCAAAGTGGAACCCCTGGTCGCCTCCCAGGACAGACTGGGCCCTGTCCCAGTACAATCTGGATCCCCTGGCCCCCTCCCAGGACAGACTGGGCCATGTCCCAATCCAGACTGGATCCCCTGGCCCCCTCCCAGGACCAAATAGGGTCATTCCCAGTCCAAACTGGATCCCCTAACCCCCTCCCAGGACAGAGTGGGCCCTATCCCAGTCGCAACTGGATCCCCTGGCCCCCTCCCAGGACAGACTGGGCCCTGTCCCAATCCAAACTGGATCCCCTGGCCCCCTCCCAGGACCAAATGGGGTCATTCCCAGTCCAAACTGGATTCCCTGGCCCCCTCCCAGAACCAAATGGGATCATTCCCATTCCAACCTGGATCCCCTGGCCCCCTCCCAGGACAGACTGGGCCCTGTCCTAGTCGAAACGGGATCCCCTGGCCCCCTCCCAGGACAGAATGGGATCATTCCCAGTCCAAACTGGATCCCCTGCCCCCTCCCAGGACAGACTGGGCCGTGTCCCTGTCCAAACTGGACCCCCTGGACCCCTCCCAGGACAGACTGGGCCCTGTCCCAGTCCACACTGGATCCCCTGGCCCCTTCCCAGAACAGACTGGGACCTCTCCCAGTCCAAACTTGATCCCCTGGCCTCCTCCCAGGACTAAATGGAGTCATTCCCTGTCCAAACTGGATCCCCTGGCCCCCTCCCAGGAGAGACTGGGCCCTGTCCCACTCCAATCTGGATCCCCTGGCCCTGTCCCAGGACAGACTGGGATCTTTTCCAGTCCAAACTGGATCCCCTGGCCCTCTCCCAGTGCAGACTAGGATAATTCCCATTCCAAACTGGATCCCCTGGCCCCCTCCCAGGACCAAATGGAGTCATTCCCAGTCCAAACTGGATCCCCTGGCCCCCTCCCAGGACAAACTGGGATCATTCCCAGTCCAAACTGGATCCCCTGGCCCCCTCCCAGGACAGATGGGATAACTTCCAGTCCAAACCGGACCCCTGGCCCCCTCCCAGGACAGAATGGGGTCATTCCCAGTCCAAACTGGACCCCCTGTCCCCATCCCATGACAGACTGGGCCCTGTGCCAGTCCAAACTGGATACCCCGTCCCCTCCCAGTTAAGACTGGGATAATTCCCAGGCCAAAGTGTATCCCCTGGCCCCCTCCCAGGACAGACTGGGCCCTGTCCCAGTCAAACCTGGGTCCCCTGGCCCCCTCCCAGGACAGACTGGGCCCTGTCCCAGTCCAAACTGGATCCCCTGGCCCCCTCCCTGGACCAAATGGCGTCATTCCCAGTCCAAACTGGATCCCCTGACCCCCTCCCAGGACAGACTGGGCCCTGTCCCAGTCCAAACTGGATCCCCTGGCCCCCTCCCAGGACAGACTGGGCCATGTCCCAATCCAAACTGGATCCCCTGGCCCCCTCCCAGGACCAAATAGGGTCATTCCCAGTCCAAACTGGATCCCCTACCCCCCTCCCAGGACAGAGTGGGCCCTGTCCCAGTCAAAACTGGATCCCCTGGCCCCCTCCCAGGACAGACTGGGCCCTGTCCCAGGCCAACCTGGATCCCCTGGCCCCTTCCCAGGACAGACTGGGCCCTGTCCCAATCCAAACTGGATCCCCTGGCCCCCTCCCAGGACCAAATGGGGTCATTCCCAGTCCAAACTGGGTTCCCTGGCCCCCTCCCAGAACCAAATGGGATCATTCCCCTTCCAACCTGGATCCCCTGGCCCCCTCCCAGGACAGACTGGGCCCTGTCCCAGGCCAACCTGGATCCCCTGGCCCCCTCCCTGGACCAAATGGCATCATTCCCAGTCCAAACTGGATCCCCTGACCCCCTCCCAGGACAGACTGGGCCGTGTCCCAGTCCAAATTAGATCCCCTGGCCCCCTCCTAGGACAGAATGGGATCATTCCCAGTCCAATGTGGATGCCCTGGCCTCCTCTCACTACAGACTCGGCCCTGTCCCAGTCCAAACTGGATCCCCTGGCCCCCTCCCAGGAGCAAATGGGGTCATTCCCAGTCCAAAGTGGATCCCCTGCCCCCTCCCAGGACAAACTGGGATCATTCCCAGTCCAAACTGGATCCCCTGGACCCGCTCCCAGGGCAGATGGGATAACTTCCAGTCCAAACTGGATCCCCTGGCCCCTCCCAGTTAAGACTGGGATAATTCCCAGTCCAAAGTGGAACGCCTGGTCGCCTCCCAGGACAGACTGGGCCCTGTCCCAGTACAATCTGGATCCCCTGGCCCCCTCCCAGGACAGACTGGGCCATGTCCCAATCCAAACTGGATCCCCTGGCCCCCTCCCAGGACCAAATAGGGTCATTCCCAGTCCAAACTGGATCCCCTAACCCCCTCTCAGGACAGAGTGGGCCCTGTCCCAGTCAAAACTGGATCCCCTGGCCCCCTCCCAGGACCAAATGGGGTCATTCCCAGTCCAAACTGGATTCCCTGGCCCGCTCCCAGAACCAAATGGGATCATTCCCATTCCAACCTGGATCCCCTGGCCCCCTCCCAGGACAGACTGGGCCCTGTCCCATTCCAACCTGGATCCCGTGGCCCCCTCCCAGGACAGACTGGGATCACTCCCAGTCCAAACTGGATCCCCTGGCCCCCTCCCAGGACAGACTGGGCCCTGTCCCAGTCCAATCTGGATCCCCTGGCCCCTTCCCAGGACAGACTGGGCCCTGTCCCAGTCCAAAGTGGATCCCCTGGCCCCCTCCCAGGACAGACTGGAATCATTCCCAGTCCAAAGTGGATCCCCTGGCCCTCTCCCAGTGCAGAGTAGGATACTTCCCAGTCCAAACTGGATCCCCTGGCCCCCTCCCAGGAGAGACTGGGCCCTGTCCCACTCCAATCTGGATCCCCTGGCCCTGTCCCAGGACAGACTGGGATCTTTTCCAGTCCAAACTGGATCCCCTGGCCCTCTCCCAGTGCAGACTAGGATAATTCCCATTCCAAACTGGATCCCCTGGCCCCCTCCCAGGACCAAATGGAGTCATTCCCAGTCCAAACTGGATCCCCTGGCCCCCTCCCAGGACAAACTGGGATCATTCCCAGTCCAAACTGGATCCCCTGGCCCCCTCCCAGGACAGATGGGATAACTTCCAGTCCAAACCGGACCCCTGGCCCCCTCCCAGGACAGAATGGGGTCATTCCCAGTCCAAACTGGACCCCCTGTCCCCATCCCATGACAGACTGGGCCCTGTGCCAGTCCAAACTGGATACCCCGTCCCCTCCCAGTTAAGACTGGGATAATTCCCAGGCCAAAGTGTATCCCCTGGCCCCCTCCCAGGACAGACTGGGCCCTGTCCCAGCCCAACCTGGGTCCCCTGGCCCCCTCCCAGGACAGACTGGGCCCTGTCCCAGTCCAAAATGGATCCCCTGGCCCCCTCCCAGGACAGAATGGGGTCATTCCCAGTCCAATGTGGATGCCCCGGCCTCCTCTCACTACAGACTGGGCCCTGTCCCAGTACAAACTGGATCCCCTGGCCCCCTCCCAGGACCAAATGGGGTCATTCGCAGTCCAAAGTGGATCCCCTGCCCCCTCCCAGGACAAATTGGGATCATTCCCATTCCAAATTGGATCCCCTGAACCCGCTCCCAGGACAGATGGGATAACTTCCAGTCCAAACTGGATCCCCTGGCCCCATCCCATGACTGACTGGGCCCTGTCCCAATCCAAACTAGATCCCCTGTCCCCTCCCAGTTTAGACTGGGATAATTCCCAGTCCAAAGTGGAACCCCTGGTCGCCTCCCAGGACAGACTGGGCCCTGTCCCAGTACAATCTGGATCCCCTGGCCCCCTCCCAGGACAGACTGGGCCATGTCCCAATCCAGACTGGATCCCCTGGCCCCCTCCCAGGACCAAATAGGGTCATTCCCAGTCCAAACTGGATCCCCTAACCCCCTCCCAGGACAGACTGGGCCCTGTCCCAGTCGCAACTGGATCCCCTGGCCCCCTCCCAGGACAGACTGGGCCCTGTCCCAATCCAAACTGGATCCCCTGGCCCCCTCCCAGGACCAAATGGGGTCATTCCCAATCCAAACTGGATTCCCTGGCCCCCTCCCAGAACCAAATGGGATCATTCCCATTCCAACCTGGATCCCCTGGCCCCCTCCCAGGACAGACTGGGCCCTGTCCTAGTCGAAACGGGATCCCCTGGCCCCCTCCCAGGACAGAATGGGATCATTCCCAGTCCAAACTGGATCCCCTGCCCCCTCCCAGGACAGACTGGGCCGTGTCCCTGTGTAAACTGGACCCCCTGGACCCCTCCCAGGACAGACTGGGCCCTGTCCCAGTCCAAACTGGATCCCCTGGCCCCTTCCCAGAACAGACTGGGACCTCTCCCAGTCCAAACTTGATCCCCTGGCCTCCTCCCAGGACTAAATGGAGTCATTCCCTGTCCAAACTGGATCCCCTGGCCCCCTCCCAGGACAAACTGGGATCATTCCCAGTCCAAACTGGATCCCCTGGCCCCCTCCCAGGACAGATGGGATAACTTCCAGTCCAAACCGGACCCCTGGCCCCCTCCCAGGACAGAATGGGGTCATTCCCAGTCCAAACTGGACCCCCTGTCCCCATCCCATGACAGACTGGGCCCTGTGCCAGTCCAAACTGGATACCCCGTCCCCTCCCAGTTAAGACTGGGATAATTCCCAGGCCAAAGTGTATCCCCTGGCCCCCTCCCAGGACAGACTGGGCCCTGTCCCAGTCCAACCTGGGTCCCCTGGCCCCCTCCCAGGACAGACTGGGCCCTGTCCCAGTCCAAACTGGATCCCCTGGCCCCCTCCCTGGACCAAATGGCGTCATTCCCAGTCCAAACTGGATCCCCTGACCCCCTCCCAGGACAGACTGGGCCCTGTCCCAGTCCAAACTGGATCCCCTGGCCCCCTCCCAGGAGCCAATGGGGTCATTCCCAGTCCAAAGTGGATCCCCTGGACCCGCTCCCAGGACAGATGGGATAACTTCCAGTCCAAACTGGATCCCCTGGCCCCATCCCATGACTGACTGGGCCCTGTCCCAGTCGAAACTAGATCCCCTGTCCCCTCCCAGTTAAGACTGGGATAATTCCCAGTCCAAAGTGGAACCCCTGGTCGCCTCCCAGGACAGACTGGGCCCTGTCCCAGTACAATCTGGATCCCCTGGCCCCCTCCCAGGACAGACTGGGCCATGTCCCAATCCAAACTGGATCCCCTGGCCCCCTCCCAGGACCAAATAGGGTCATTCCCAGTCCAAACTGGATCCCCTACCCCCCTCCCAGGACAGAGTGGGCCCTGTCCCAGTCAAAACTGGATCCCCTGGCCCCCTCCCAGGACAGACTGGGCCCTGTTCCAGGCCAACCTGGATCCCCTGGCCCCCTCCCAGGACAGACTGGGCCCTGTCCCAATCCAAACTGGATCCCCTGGCCCCGTCCCAGGACCAAATGGGGTCATTCCCAGTCCAAACTGGGTTCCCTGGCCCCCTCCCAGAACCAAATGGGATCATTCCCCTTCCAACCTGGATCCCCTGGCCCCCTCCCAGGACAGACTGGGCCCTGTCCCATTCCAACCTGGATCTCCTGGCCCCCTCCCATGACAGACTGGGCCCTGTGCCAGTCCAAACTGGATACCCTGTCCCCTCCCAGTTAAGACTGGGATAATTCCCAGGCCAAAGTGTATCCCCTGGCCCCCTCCCTGGACCAAATGGGGTCATTCCCACTCCAAACTGGATTCCCTGGCCCCCTCCCAGTACCAAATGCGGTCATTCCCATTCCAAACTGGATCCGCTGGCCCCCTCCCAGGACCAAATAGGATCATTCCCAGTCCAGAGTGGATTCCCTGGCCCCCTCCCAGGACAGATTGGGCCCTGTCCCAGTCCAAACTGGATCCCCTGGCCCCCTCCCAGGACAGACTGGGCCCTATCCCAGTCCAAACTGGATCCCCTGGCCCCTTCCCAGAACAGACTGGGACCTCTCCTAGTCCAAACTGGATCCCCTGGCCCCCTCCCAAGACAGACTGGGATCATTCCCAGTCCAAACTGGATCCCCTGGCCCCCTCCCAGGACCGACTAGGATCATTCCCAGTCCAAACTGGATCCCCTGGCCCCCGCCCAGGATAAACTGGGATCATTCCCAGTCCAGACTGGATCCCCTGGCCCCCTCCCAGGACAGATGGGATAACTTCCAGTCCAAACCGGACCCCTGGCCCCCTCCCAGGACAGAATGGGGTCATTCCCAGTCCAAACTGGATCCCCTAACCCCCTCTCAGGACAGAGTGGGCCCTGTCCCAGTCAAAACTGGATCCCCTGGCCCCCTCCCAGGACAGACTGGGCCCTGTCCCAGTCCAACCTGGATCCCCTGGCCCCCTCCCAGGACAGACTGGGCCCTGTCCCAATCCAAACTGGATCCCCTGGCCCCCTCCCAGGACCAAATGGGGTCATTCCCAGTCCAAACTGGATTCCCTGGCCCGCTCCCAGAACCAAATGGGATCATTACCATTCCAACCTGGATCCCCTGGCCCCCTCCCAGGACAGACTGGGCCCTGTCCCATTCCAACCTGGATCCCGTGGCCCCCTCCCAGGACAGACTGGGCCCTTTCTCAGTCGAAACGGGATCCCCTGGCCCCCTCCCAGGAGAGACTGGGATCATTCCCAGTCCAAACTGGATTCCCTGGCCCCCTCCCAGTACCAAATGGGATCATTCCCATTCCAAACTGGATCCCCTGGCCCGTTCCCAGGATAGACTGAGCCCTGTCCCAGTCCAAATTGGATCCCCTAGCCCCCTCCCAGGACAGACTGGGATCATTCCCAGTCCAGACTGGATCCCCTGGACCCATCCCAGGACACGCTGGTCCCTGTCCCAGTCCAAACTAGATCCCCTGGCCCCCTCCCAGGACAGACTGGGCCCTGTCCCAGTCCAACCTGGGTCCCCTGGCCCCCTCCCAGGACAGACTGGGCCCTGTCTCAATTCAAACTGGATCCCCTGGCCCCCTCCCTGGACCAAATGGCATCATTCCCAGTCCAAACTGGATCCCCTGACCCCCTCCCAGGACAGACTGGGCCGTGTCCCAGTCCAAACTAGATCCCCTGGCCCCCTCCTAGGACAGAATGGGATCATTCCCAGTCCAATGTGGATGCCCTGGCCTCCTCTCACTACAGACTCGGCCCTGTCCCAGTCCAAACTGGATCCCCTGGCCCCCTCCCAGGAGCAAATGGGGTCATTCCCAGTCCAAAGTGGATCCCCTGCCCCCTCCCAGGACAAACTGGGATCATTCCCAGTCCAAACTGGATCCCCTGGACCCGCTCCCAGGGCAGATGGGATAACTTCCAGTCCAAACTGGATCCCCTGGCCCCTCCCAGTTAAGACTGGGATAATTCCCAGTCCAAAGTGGAACGCATGGTCGCCTCCCAGGACAGACTGGGCCCTGTCCCAGTACAATCTGGATCCCCTGGCCCCCTCCCAGGACAGACTGGGCCATGTCCCAATCCAAACTGGATCCCCTGGCCCCCTCCCAGGACCAAATAGGGTCATTCCCAGTCCAAACTGGATCCCCTAACCCCCTCTCAGGACAGAGTGGGCCCTGTCCCAGTCAAAACTGGATCCCCTGGCCCCCTCCCAGGACCAAATGGGGTCATTCCCAGTCCAAACTGGATTCCCTGGCCCGCTCCCAGAACCAAATGGGATCATTCCCATTCCAACCTGGATCCCCTGGCCCCCTCCCAGGACAGACTGGGCCCTGTCCCATTCCAACCTGGATCCCGTGGCCCCCTCCCAGGACAGACTGGGCCCTTTCTCAGTCGAAACGGGATCCCCTGGCCCCCTCCCAGGAGAGACTGGGATCATTCCCAGTCCAAACTGGATTCCCTGGCCCCCTCCCAGTACCAAATGGGATCATTCCCATTCCAAACTGGATCCCCTGGCCCGTTCCCAGGATAGACTGAGCCCTGTCCCAGTCCAAATTGGATCCCCTAGCCCCCTCCCAGGACAGACTGGGATCATTCCCAGTCCAGACTGGATCCCCTGGACCCATCCCAGGACACGCTGGTCCCTGTTCCAGTCCAAACTAGATCCCCTGGCCCCCTCCCAGGACAGACTGGGATCACTCCCAGTCCAGACTGGATCCCCTGGCCCCCTCCCAGGACAAACTGGGATCATTCCCAGTCCAAACTGGATCCCCTGGCCCCCTCCCAGGACAGATGGGATAACTTCCAGTCCAAACCGGACCCCTGGCCCCCTCCCAGGACAGAATGGGGTCATTCCCAGTCCAAACTGGATCCCCTGTCCCCATCCCATGACAGACTGGGCCCTGTGCCAGTCCAAACTGGATACCCCGTCCCCTCCCAGTTAAGACTGGGATAATTTCCAGGCCAAAGTGTATCCCCTGGCCCCCAACCAGGACAGACTAGGCCCTGTCCCAATCCAAACTGGATCCCCTGGCCCCCTCCCTGGACCAAATGGCGTCATTCCCAGTCCAAACTGGATCCCCGACCCCCTCCCAGGACAGACTGGGCCGTGTCCCAGTCCAAACTAGATCCCTTGGCCCCCTCCCAGGACAGAATGGGATCATTCCCAGTCCAATGTGGATGCCCTGGCCTCCTCTCACTACAGACTCGGCCCTGTCCCAGTCCAAACTGGATCCCCTGGCCCCCTCCCAGGAGCAAATGGGGTCATTCCCAGTCCAAAGTGGATCCCCTGCCCCCTCCCAGGACAAACTGGGATCATTCCCAGTCCAAACTGGATCCCCTGGACCCGCTCCCAGGACAGATGGGATAACTTCCAGTCCAAACTGGATCCCCTGGCCCCTCCCAGTTAAGACTGGGATAATTCCCAGTCCAAAGTGGAACGCCTGGTCGCCTCCCAGGACAGACTGGGCCCTGTCCCAGTACAATCTGGATCCCCTGGCCCCCTCCCAGGACAGACTGGGCCATGTCCCAATCCAAACTGGATCCCCTGGCCCCCTCCCAGGACCAAATAGGGTCATTCCCAGTCCAAACTGGATCCCCTAACCCCCTCTCAGGACAGAGTGGGCCCTGTTCCAGTCAAAACTGTATCCCCTGGCCCCCTCCCAGGACCAAATGGGGTCATTCCCAGTCCAAACTGGATTCCCTGGCCCGCTCCCAGAACCAAATGGGATCATTCCCATTCCAACCTGGATCCCCTGGCCCCCTCCCAGGACAGACTGGGCCCTGTCCCATTCCAACCTGGATCCCGTGGCCCCCTCCCAGGACAGACTGGGCCCTTTCTCAGTCGAAACGGGATCCCCTGGCCCCCTCCCAGGAGAGACTGGGATCATTCCCAGTCCAAACTGGATTCCCTGGCCCCCTCCCAGTACCAAATGGGATCATTCCCATTCCAAACTGGATCCCCTGGCCCGTTCCCAGGATAGACTGAGCCCTGTCCCAGTCCAAATTGGATCCCCTAGCCCCCTCCCAGGACAGACTGGGATCATTCCCAGTCCAGACTGGATCCCCTGGACCCATCCCAGGACACGCTGGTCCCTGTCCCAGTCCAAACTAGATCCCCTGGCCCCCTCCCAGGACAGACTGGGATCACTCCCAGTCCAGACTGGATCCCCTGGCCCCCTCCCAGGACAGACTGGGGTCATTCCCAGTCCAAACTGGATCCCCTGGCCCCCTCCCAGGACAGACTGGGATCATTCCCAGTCCAAACTGGATCCCACCCCCCTTCCCAGAACACACTGGGCCCTGTCCCTGTCCAAACTGGATCCCCTGGCCCAATACCAGGACAGACTGGGCCCAGTCCCAGTCCAAACTGGATCCCCTGGCCCTCTCCCAGGACAAGCTGGGCCCTGTCCCAGTCCAAACTGGATCCCCTGGCCTCCTCCCAGGACAGACTGGAAAAATTCCCATTCCAAACTGGAACCCCTGGCCCCCTCCCAGGAAAGAATGGGGTCATTACCAGTCCAAAATGGATCCCCTAACACCCTCCCAGGACAGACTGTGCCCTGTCCCAGTCGAAACTGGATCCCCTGTCTCCTCCCAGTTAAGATTGGGATAATTCCCAGGCCAAAGTGGAACCCCTGGCCCCCTCCCAGGACAGACTGGGCCCTGTCCCAGTCGAAACTGGATCCCCTGGCCCCCTCCCAGGACAGAGTGGGTCCTGTCCCAGTCCAAACTGAATCCCCTGGCCCCCTCCCAGGACAAACTGGGGTCATTCCCAGTCCAAAATGGATCCCCTGGCCCCCTCCCAGGACAGAATGGTGTCATTCCCAGTCCAAACTGGATCCCCTGTCCCCGTCCCATGACAGACTGGGCCCTGTGCCAGTCCAAACTGGATAACCTGTCCCCTCCCAATTAAGACTGGGATAATTCCCTGGCCAAAGTGTATCCCCTGGCCCGACTCCCAGGACAGACTGGGCCCTGTCCCAGTCCAACCTGGGTCCCCTGGCCGCCTCCCAGGACAGACTGGGCCCTGTCCCAGTCCAGCCTGGGCCCCTGGCCCCCTCCCAGGACCAAATGGGGTCATTCCCAGTCCAAACTGGATCCCCTGGCCCCCTCCCAGGACAGACTGGGATCATTCCCAGTCCAATGTGGATGCCCTGGCCTCCTCTCACTACAGACTGGGCCCTGTCCGAGTCCAATCTGGATCCCCTGGCCCTGTCCCAGGACAGACTGGGATCATTCCCAGTCCAAACTGGATCCCCTGGCCCCCTCCCAGGAAAGAATGGGTCCTATCCCATTCCAAACTGAATCCCTTGGCCACCTCCCAGGACAGACTGGAATCATTCCCAGTCCAAAATTGATCCCCTGCCCCCTCCCAGGACAGACTGGGCCGTATCCCTGTCCAAACTGGACCCCCTGGCCCCCTCCCAGGACAGACTGGGCCTGCTCCCAGTCGAAACTGGATCCCCTGGCCCCCTCCCAGGACAGTCTGGGATCATTCCCAGTCTAAATTGGATCCCCTGGCCCCCTCCCAGGACACACTGGGATCATTCCCAGTCCAATGTGGATGCCCTGGGCTCCTCTCACTACAGACTGGGCCCTGTCCCAGTCCAATCTGGATTCCCTGGCCCCCTCCCACTACAGACTGGGATAATTCCCAGTCCAAACTGGATCCCCTGGCCTCCTCCCAGGACAGACTGGAAAAATTCCCAGTCCAAACTGGATCCCCTGGCCCCCTCCCAGGACCAAATAGGGTCATTCCCAGTCCAAACTTGATCCCCTATCCCCCTCCCAGGACAGACTGGGCCCTGTCCCAGTCGAAACTGGATCCCCTGGCCCCCTCCCAGGACAGACTGGGCCCTGTCCCAGTCCAAACTGGATCCCCTTGCCCCTTCCCAGAACAGACTGGGACCTCTCCCAGTCCAAACTGGATCCCCTGGCCCCCTCCCAGGACCAAATGGGGTCATTCCCAGTCCAAACTGGATTCCCTGGCCCGCTCCCAGAACCAAATGGGATCATTCCCATTCCAACCTGGATCCCCTGGCCCCCTCCCAGGACAGACTGGGCCCTGTCCCATTCCAACCTGGATCCCGTGGCCCCCTCCCAGGACAGACTGGGCCCTTTCTCAGTCGAAACGGGATCCCCTGGCCCCCTCCCAGGAGAGACTGGGATCATTCCCAGTCCAAACTGGATTCCCTGGCCCCCTCCCAGTACCAAATGGGATCATTCCCATTCCAAACTGGATCCCCTGGCCCGTTCCCAGGATAGACTGAGCCCTGTCCCAGTCCAAATTGGATCCCCTAGCCCCCTCCCAGGACAGACTGGGATCATTCCCAGTCCAGACTGGATCCCCTGGACCCATCCCAGGACACGCTGGTCCCTGTCCCAGTCCAAACTAGATCCCCTGGCCCCCTCCCAGGACAGACTGGGATCACTCCCAGTCCAGACTGGATCCCCTGGCCCCCTCCCAGGACAAACTGGGATCATTCCCAGTCCAAACTGGATCCCCTGGCCCCCTCCCAGGACAGATGGGATAACTTCCAGTCCAAACCGGACCCCTGGCCCCCTCCCAGGACAGAATGGGGTCATTCCCAGTCCAAACTGGATCCCCTGTCCCCATCCCATGACAGACTGGGCCCTGTGCCAGTCCAAACTGGATACCCCGTCCCCTCCCAGTTAAGACTGGGATAATTCCCAGGCCAAAGTGTATCCCCTGGCCCCCAACCAGGACAGACTAGGCCCTGTCCCAATCCAAACTGGATCCCCTGGCCCCCTCCCTGGACCAAATGGCGTCATTCCCAGTCCAAACTGGATCCCCTGACCCCCTCCCAGGACAGACTGGGCCGTGTCCCAGTCCAAACTAGATCCCTTGGCCCCCTCCCAGGACAGAATGGGATCATTCCCAGTCCAATGTGGATGCCCTGGCCTCCTCTCACTACAGACTCGGCCCTGTCCCAGTCCAAACTGGATCCCCTGGCCGCCTCCCAGGAGCAAATGGGGTCATTCCCAGTCCAAAGTGGATCCCCTGCCCCCTCCCAGGACAAACTGGGATCATTCCCAGTCCAAACTGGATCCCCTGGACCCGCTCCCAGGGCAGATGGGATAACTTCCAGTCCAAACTGGATCCCCTGGCCCCTCCCAGTTAAGACTGGGATAATTCCCAGTCCAAAGTGGAACCCCTGGTCGCCTCCCAGGACAGACTGGGCCCTGTCCCAGTACAACCTGGATCCCCTGGCCCCCTCCCAGGACCAAATAGGGTCATTCCCAGTCCAAACTGGATCCCCTAACCCCCTCTCAGGACAGAGTGGGCCCTGTCCCGGTCAAAACTGGATCCCCTGGCCCCCTCCCAGGACAGACTGGGCCCTGTCCCAGGCCAACCTGGATCCCCTGGCCCCCTCCCAGGACAGACTGGGCCCTGTCCCAATCCAAACTGGATCCCCTGGCCCCCTCCCAGGACCAAATGGGGTCATTCCCATTCCAACCTGGATCCCCTGGCCCCCTCCCAGGACAGACTGGGCCCTTTCTCAGTCGAAACGGGATCCCCTGGCCCCCTCCCAGGACAAACTGGGATCATTCCCAGTCCAAACTGGATCCCCTGGCCCCCTCCCAGTACCAAATGGGATCATTCCCATTCCAAACTGGATCCCCTGGCCCGTTCCCAGGACAGACTGAGCCCTGTCCCAGTCCAAATTGGATCCCCTAGCCCCCTCCCAGGACAGACTGGGATCATTCCCAGTCCAGACTGGATCCCCTGGACCCATCCCAGGACACGCTGGTCCCTGTCCCAGTCCAAACTAGATCCCCTGGCCCCCTCCCAGGACAGACTGGGATCACTCCCAGTCCAGACTGGATCCCCTGGCCCCCTCCCAGGACAGACTGGGGTCATTCCCAGTCCAAACTGGATCCCCTGGCCCCCTCCCAGGACAGACTGGGATCATTCCCAGTCCAAACTGGATCCCCTGGCCCCCTGCCAGGATAGACTGTGATCATTCCCAGTCCAAACTGGATCCCACCCCCCTTCCCAGAACACACTGGGCCCTGTCCCTGTCCAAACTGGATCCCCTGGCCCAATACCAGGACAGACTGGGCCCAGTCCCAGTCCAAACTGGATCCCCTGGCCCTCTCCCAGGACAAGCTGGGCCCTGTCCCAGTCCAAACTGGATCCCCTGGCCTCCTCCCAGGACAGACTGGAAAAATTCCCATTCCAAACTGGAACCCCTGGCCCCCTCCCAGGAAAGAATGGGGTCATTACCAGTCCAAAATGGATCCCCTAACACCCTCCCAGGACAGACTGTGCCCTGTCCCAGTCGAAACTGGATCCCCTGTCTCCTCCCAGTTAAGATTGGGATAATTCCCAGGCCAAACTGGATCCCCTGGCCCCCTCCCAGGACAGACTGGGCCCTGTCCCAGTCGAAACTGGATCCCCTGGCCCCCTCCCAGGACAGAGTGGGTCCTGTCCCAGTCCAAACTGAATCCCCTGGCCCCCTCCCAGGACAAACTGGGGTCATTCCCAGTCCAAAATGGATCCCCTGGCCCCCTCCCAGGACAGAATGGTGTCATTCCCAGTCCAAACTGGATCCCCTGTCCCCGTCCCATGACAGACTGGGCCCTGTGCCAGTCCAAACTGGATAACCTGTCCCCTCCCAATTAAGACTGGGATAATTCCCTGGCCAAAGTGTATCCCCTGGCCCGACTCCCAGGACAGACTGGGCCCTGTCCCAGTCCAACCTGGGTCCCCTGGCCGCCTCCCAGGACAGACTGGGCCCTGTCCCAGTCCAGCCTGGGCCCCTGGCCCCCTCCCAGGACCAAATGGGGTCATTCCCAGTCCAAACTGGATCTCCTGGCCCCCTCCCAGGACAGACTGGGATCATTCCCAGTCCAATGTGGATGCCCTGGCCTCCTCTCACTACAGACTGGGCCCTGTCCGAGTCCAATCTGGATCCCCTGGCCCTGTCCCAGGACAGACTGGGATCATTCCCAGTCCAAACTGGATCCCCTGGCCCCCTCCCAGGAAAGAATGGGTCCTATCCCATTCCAAACTGAATCCCTTGGCCACCTCCCAGGACAGACTGGAATCATTCCCAGTCCAAAATTGATCCCCTGCCCCCTCCCAGGACAGACTGGGCCGTATCCCTGTCCAAACTGGACCCCCTGGCCCCCTCCCAGGACAGACTGGGCCTGCTCCCAGTCGAAACTGGATCCCCTGGCCCCCTCCCAGGACAGTCTGGGATCATTCCCAGTCTAAATTGGATCCCCTGGCCCCCTCCCAGGACACACTGGGATCATTCCCAGTCCAATGTGGATGCCCTGGGCTCCTCTCACTACAAACTGGGATAATTCCCAGTCCAAACTGGATCCCCTGGCCTCTTCCCAGGACAGACTGGAAAAATTCCCAGTCCAAACTGGATCCCCTGGCCCCCTCCCAGGACAGACTGGGATCACTCCCAGTCCAGACTGGATCCCCTGGCCCCCTCCCAGGACAGACTGCGATCATTCCCCGTCCAAAATGGATCCCATGGCCACCTCCCAGGACAGACTGGGCCCTGTCCCAGTCCAACCTGGATCCCCTGGCCCTCTCCCAGGACAGACTGGGCCCTGTCCCAGTCCAAACTGCATCCCCTGGCCCCCTCCCAGGACCAAACGGGGTCATTCCCATTCCAAACTGGATTCACTGGCCCCCTCCCAGTACCAAATGGGGTCATTCCCATTCCAAACTGGATCCCCTGGCCCCCTCCCAGGACCAAATAGGATCATTCCCAGTCCAAATTGGATCCCCTGGCCCCCTCCCAGGACAGATTGGGCCCTGTCCCAGTCCAACCTGGATCCCCTGGCCCCTTCCCAGAACAGACTGTGACCTCTCCCACTCCAAACTGGATCCCCTGGCCCCCTCCCAGTACCAAATGGGGTCATTCCCAGTCCAAACTGGATCCCCTGGCCCCCTCCCAGGACCAAATGGGGTCATTCCCAGTCCAAACTGGATCGCCTGGCCCCCTCAGAGGACAGACTGGGCCCTCTCCCAGTCCAACCTGGATCCCCTGGCCCGCTCCCAGGACAGATGGGATAACTTCCAGTCCAAACTGGATCCCCTGGCGCCCTCCCAGTACAGACTGGTCCCTGTGCCAGTCCAAACTGGATACCCTGTCCCCTCCCAGTTAAGACTGGGATAATTCCCAGGCCAAAGTGTATCCCCTGGCCCCCTCCCAGGACAGACTGGGCCCTGTCCCAGTCCAACCTGGGTCCCCTGGCCCCCTCCCAGGACAGACTGGGACCTCTCCCAATCCAAACTGGATCCCCTGGCCCCCTGCCTGGACCAAATGGGGTCATTCCCAGTCTAAACTGGATCCCCTGGCCCCGTCCCAGGACAGACTGGGCCCTGTCCCAGTCGAAACGGGAACCCCTGGCCCCCTCCCAGGACAGACTGGGATCATTCCCAGTCCAATGTGGATGCCCTGGCCTCCTCTCACTACAGACTGGGCCCTGTCCGAGTCCAATCTGGATCCCCTGGCCCTGTCCCAGGACAGACTGGGATCATTCCCAG
Source organism: Gavia stellata (assembly GCF_030936135.1). NCBI lineage: Eukaryota > Metazoa > Chordata > Aves > Gaviiformes > Gaviidae > Gavia > Gavia stellata. Next base: position 12,931 of record NW_026776689.1, on the reverse strand, counting down.
TCCAAAGTGGATCCCCTGGCCCCCTCCCAGGAAAGAATGGGTCCTATCCCATTCCAAACTGAATCCCTTGGCCACCTCCCAGGACAGACTGGAATCATTCCCAGTCCAAAATTGATCCCCTGCCCCCTCCCAGGACAGACTGGGCTGTATCCCTGTCCAAACTGGACCCCCTGGCCCCCTCCCAGGACAGACTGGGCCTGCTCCCAGTCGAAACTGGATCCCCTGGCCCCCTCCCAGGACAGTCTGGGATCATTCCCAGTCTAAATTGGATCCCCTGGCCCCCTCCCAGGACACACTGGGATCATTCCCAGTCCAATGTGGATGCCCTGGGCTCCTCTCACTACAGACTGGGCCCTGTCCCAGTCCAATCTGGATTCCCTGGCCCCCTCCCACTACAGACTGGGATAATTCCCAGTCCAAACTGGATCCCCTGGCCTCCTCCCAGGACAGACTGGAAAAATTCCCAGTCCAAACTGGATCCCCTGGCCCCCTCCCAGGACCAAATAGGGTCATTCCCAGTCCAAACTTGATCCCCTATCCCCCTCCCAGGACAGACTGGGCCCTGTCCCAGTCGAAACTGGATCCCCTGGCCCCCTCCCAGGACAGACTGGGCCCTGTCCCAGTCCAAACTGGATCCCCTTGCCCCTTCCCAGAACAGACTGGGACCTCTCCCAGTCCAAACTGGATCCCCTGGCCCCCTCCCAGGACCAAATGGGGTCATTCCCAGTCCAAACTGGATCCCCTGGCCCCCTCCCAGGACAGACTGGGCCCTTTCTCAGTCGAAACGGGATCCCCTGGCCCCCTCCCAGGAGAGACTGGGATCATTCCCAGTCCAAACTGGATGCCCTGCCCCCTCCTAGGACACACTGGGATCATTCCCAGTCCAATCTGGATCCCCTGGTCCCCTCCCAGGACAGACTGGGATCATTCCCAGTCCAAACTGGATCCCCTGACCCCCGCTCACGACAGACTAGGCCCTGTCCCAGTCCAAAATGGATGCCCTGGCCCCCTCCCAGGACAGACTGGAATCATTCCCAGTCCAAAGTGGATACCCTGGCCCTCTCCCAGTGCAGAGTAGGATACTTCCCAGTCCAAACTGGATCCCCTGGCCCCCTCCCAGGACAGACTGGGCCCTGTCCCAGTCCAATCTGGATTCCCTGGCCCCCTCCCAGTACCAAATGGGATCATTCCCATTCCAAACTGGATCCCCTGGCCCCTTCCCAGGACAGACTGAGCCCTGTCCCAGTCCAAATTGGATCCCCTAGCCCCTTCCCAGGACAGACTGGGATCATTCCCAGTCCAGACTGGATCCCCTGGCCCCCTCCCAGGACAGACTGGGATCACTCCCAGTCCAGACTGGATCCGCTGGCCCCCTCCCAGGACAGACTGGGGTCATTCCCAGTCCAGAGTGGATCCCCTGGCCCTGTCCCAGGACAGACTGGGATCATTCCCAGTCCAAACTGGATCCCCTGGCCCCCTCCCAGGACAGACTGGGATCATTCCCAGTCCAAACTGGATACCCTGGCCCCCTCCCAGGACAGACTGGGCCCTGTCCCAGTCCAAACTGGATCCCCTGGACCTCTCGCAGTGCAGACTAGGATAATTCCCATTCCAAACTGGATCCCCTATCCCCTCCCAGGACAGACTGGGCCCTTTCCCAGTCCAAACTGGATCCCCTGGCCCCCTCCCAGGACAGAGTGGGCCCTCTCCCAGGTGAAACTGGATCCCCTGGCCCCATCCCAGGACAGACTGTGACCATTCCCAGTCCAAACTGGATCCCACCCCCCCTTCCCAGAACACACTGGGCCCTGTCCCAGTCCAAACTGGATCCCCTGGCCCAATACCAGGACAGACTGGGCCCAGTCCCAGTCCAAACTGGATCCCCTGGCCCTATCCCAGGACAGGCTGGGACCTCTCCCAGTCCAAACTGGATCCTCTGGCCTCCTCCCAGGACAGACTGGAAAAATTCCCAGTCCAAAATGGATCCCCTGGCCCCCTCCCAGGAAAGAATGGGGTCATTACCAGTCCAAAATGGATCCCCTAACCCCCTCTCAGGAAAGAGTGTGCCCTGTCCCAGTCGAAACTGGATCCCCTGTCTCCTCCCAATTAAGACTGGGATAATTCCCAGGCCAAAGTGTATCCCTTGGCCCCCTCCCAGGACAGACTGGGCCCTGTCCCAGTCCAATGTGGAACCCCTGGCCGCCTCCCAGGACAGACTGGGCCCTGTCCCAGCCCAACCTGGATCCCCTGGCCCCCTCCCAGGACAGACTGAGCCCTGTCCCAGTCCAAATTGGATCCCCTAGCCCCCTTCCCAGGACTAAACCGGATCATTTCCAGTCCAAATTGGATCCCCTGGCGCCTCCCAGGACAGACTGGGATCATTCCCAGTCCAATCTGGATCCCCTGACCCCTCCCAGGACAGACTGGGCGGTGTCCCAGTCCAAACTGGATCCCCTGCCCCCTACCATAACACACTGGGATCATCCCCAGTCCAAACTAGATCCCCTGGCCCCTTCCCAGGACAGACTGGATCATTCCCAGTCCAAACTGGATCCCCTGGCCCCCTCCCAGGACAGACTGGGATCATTCCATGTCCAAAAATGGATCCCCTGGCCCAATCCCAGGACAGACTGGGCCCTTTCCCAGTCCAAACTGGATCCCCTGGCCCCCTCCTAGGACAAACTAGGCCCTATCCCAGTCGAAACGGGATCCCAGGGCCCACTCCAAGGACCAAGTGGGATCATTCCCAGTCCAAACTGGATCCCCTGGCCTCCTCCCAGGACAGACTGGGCCCTGTCCCAGTACAAACTGGATCCCCTGGACCCCTCCCAGGACAGACTGGGCCCTGTCCCAATCCAAACTGGATCCCCTGGCCCCCTCCCAGGACAAATGTGGCCATTCCCAGTCGAAACATGATCCCCTGACCCCCTCCCAGGACGAACTGTGCCCTGTCCCAGTCCAAAATGGATCCCCTGGCCCCCTCCCAGGACAGACTGGGATCATTCCCAGTCCAAACTGGATCCCCTGGCCCCCTCCCAGGACAGACTGGGATCATTCCCAGTCCAACCTGGATCCCCTGGCCCCTCCCAGTTAAGACTGGGATAATTCCCAGTCCAAAATGGATCCCCTGCCCCCCGCCCCGGACAGACTGGGATCACTCCCAGTCCAAACTGGATCCCCTGGCCCACTCCCAGGACAGCCTGGGCCCCGTCCCAGTCCAACCTGGATCCCCTAGCCCCCTCCCAGGACACACTGGGATCATTCCCATTCCAACCTGGATCCCCTGGCCCCCTCCCAGGACAGACTGGGCCCTGTCAAAGTCCAAACTGGATCCCCTAGCCCCATCCCAGGAAAGACTGGGCCCTGTCCCAGTCCAAAATGGATCCCCTGGCCCCCTCCCAGGACAGACTGGGCCCTGTCCCAGTCCAAACTGGATATCCCGGCCCCTCCCAGGAGAGTCTGGGCCCTGTCCCAGTCCAAAGTAGAACCCCTGGCCGCCTCCCAGGACAGACTGGGCCCTGTCCCACTCCAACGTGGATCCCCTGGCCCCCTCTCAGTACAGACTGGGATCATTCCCAGTCCAAACTGGATTCCCTGGCCCCCTCCCTGGACCAAATGGGATCATTCCCATTCCAAACTGGATCCCCTGGCTCCCTCCCAGGACAGAGTGGGCCCTGTCGCAGTCCAAACTGGATCCCCTGGCCCCCTCCCAGGACAGACTGGGATCATTCCCAGTCCAAACTGGATCCCCTGACCCCCTCCCAGGACAGACTGGGATTATTCCCAGTCCAAACTGGATCCCCTGGCCCCCTCCCAGGACAGACTGGGATCATTCCCAGTCCAAACTGGATCCCCTGACCCCGTCCCAGGACAGACTGGGCCCTGTCCCAGTCGAAACTGGATCCCCTTGCCCCCTTCCAGTACAGACAGGGCCCTGTCCCAGTCCAAACTGGATCCCCTGGCCCCCTCCCAGGACAGACTGGACCTTGTCCCATTACAATCTGGATCCCCTGGCCCTGTCCGAGGACAAGTTAACTCTAGGGCACTATTTTGGCAGTCTATTCTATTTTTCTACGATTCGTCCTTGTGCTAATCGTTATTGCTAGTTAGCAGAGAGTCAGTGAAGACAGTCTTTCTCTCTAATATGTCTCAGTGCCAGGCACAGTTGTTATGAAGCATCTTCTTTACATTCTTCTTTCTTACTTTTAGCCCTTGTTTCTCAAGATGCCCTGTAACATTCCCCCCTTTTCTTTCCCCTAAGCAAATTCTCTTGCTTTTAAAAGTGGTTCGTTATGTTTCATCATTAGTTTTAGCATCAGTACTTGTCCAATCAGTTCCTTTAGTTTACACCAAAGGATAAGATTGACTATTGTTCATGTTCTCATGGCTATTAGTAACAGCAATATCGGGTGGGTCATTATGTTTAAGATTTTGGTAGCTGACGGGGAATAACCCCTACACACATCCCACCAACTGTGCTCTCCCTCTGACTTCACTCGTTCCACTACTTGGTGTATTCTTCCTCTGCATCATGATGGACAGTAATTAAAGTCTTTCTTCCACTTTCTTGAACTTGTTTAACGACCTTTTTAAATTTTCATGATGCAATAGTCTTCTTATTAGAGTGAGATTCATTCCAATAGGGGTGGGCTGTATAGCCTGAATCAACGTATAATTAAATTGTAGCAATTGATAAGTAGTAACAGGAGCTGTGTAGTTAAAATCATATCCTGTAAGACTAGCAAAGTTACAAATGCAAATATTTGAATGGTTGCTCGGGTCCACCATTTGATCATCTACTTGTACAAAATCACACTGAGTTCTCAAACACATTCCATACCCCTGTAAATTACGATGGTTCTTAGGGTCTTGTTGGGATGCACCTCAAAGTGACAAACAGTTTGTTCAGTGTCAAGACAAATATCTTGCCCTTTGATGGTGTTTCCTTCACAAATAAATCCTTGCTGGTCTCATACGATACAGGCCTTGACATCAACAGTTTGCCACTTATTCCTGTTTTTCATAGCCCATACCTTATGTTCCAGGGGATAAAGTACAGTTCCATGGTAATTTAATCCTAGCGCAACAATCGGGTATATGTTGTACACTAAAGCTTTATATCTTGTTAGGACCAAAGCTGTAGCTGTGTTGTTAGTAGGGTCAAAGGTAAAATTAACCAAATGCCACCACGATTGGAATCTCCTTTCATATTCCGTTGCATTATTCCAAATCACCTTTTGGATCTCTTTTGGTAGGATTCCGTCTTCACCTTCCCTAATGATTGCAGCTGCTATTGTCTGTATCCATAATTGAGCTTGGATACAGCTAAGTGCTGTAGAAACAGTAGTCGGAGCCACGTCTAATGCATTTATAATCAATTCATTGTCCTTTTCATTAAGCTTCTCCCACTGTGGTAACACATTTGCTGTAAGCCATTGACCGGTTCCTAAAGTTGGGAGGGAAGATCTTAAAGGGTTCTGTATTTTGTTCGGATCACTGGTCACCGTTGCAAATTTGTTCCTTATTAGCCCAGTATCTATACTATTTAAAACTCCCAGTCCTGTTCCTACTGCAGCAATCACATGTCTCCTTTTTCTCATTCGGGAAGGAAGGGTCCTTTTATGTAACCATGACGTCCACGCTATATGTAAGGGTCTTATAAATGACGAACAGGCTGGTTGAACGGTGGAAATATCATTCTGTATTAATAATTCCACTCATTTAAGAGACCATATTGGATTAGACATTCCCTGTTGCTGACCGACATATTTAGTTACATATGGTCCTGTCGGATACACATATGGTCCCATTTGCTCAGGCTCTGTGGGAGCCACCACACCCACCCCCGTGAGGCAGTGTCCGTGTCACAGGGTGGGGCGGGTAGCTGAGGGCGCCCTTGCCCATATTGAGGGGATACGCAGACGTGTGGTGGTGATGTCACAGCGGCCACTGTGATGCATTGCCAAGGCCTGGATAAAGGGCTGCTGGGCTCCGGCCGTGTGTCAGTGCGACCTGGTGAGGTGAGGAGAGGGCAGGCGAGGAAGGGGCTTGCCCAGGGCTGCCAAGGGAGGAGGGCAGCCTCACACCTTGGGGCTCCAGGGCCTGTGCTGCAAGCTCACCGTGTCCTGCTGCTCCCTCAGGGTTGGCAGAGGAGCGTCTGGAGGAGAAACCCCGGCACTGCTGGGGCAGAGGCTCTCCAAGCGCTCGCCATTGACGTGCACCATGTTCGCCATGAAGCAGCAGGACCCCGACTCGAGGGAGCAAGGTGAGAGCAAAGTATCTCTCCCCACAGCTCCCCATGGCTGGCAGAGGGGTTGTCGGGGCAGTCTGTGTGTGGCCAAGACCGGTGGCAGGGGAAGGCAGGAGCTCCCCAAGCACCCCAGGGCAGGGTCCCTCCTCAGCAAGCGGGGCCCAGGCTGGGCTGTGGGCACCTGCTGGGGCACCCGTGCCTGCTATGCCCCCTTCTTCTCCAAAGGCCTCAGCCCTGCCCTTCAGCCAGCTAGGCAGGGTCAGAGCAGGGCCTTGGGGGTGATCCCGCAGGGACACTTCCCCAGCCCCGCAGAGGTGCTCATTCCCAGCGGCATTTGCTCTCTCCCCTCAGCATGCATGCTGTGTCGCCGGGCAGAGGCTGACCCAGATATCTGTGGGTGCAAAACAACAAAGAAAGGGCTCTGTGCCCACACCTATTGCCTGGTGAGTTCCCCCGGGACTCCCTCCAGCTTTCTGCCAGGGATAGTCCCTTCCTTGCTGATCTAATGCGCTCCTGGCCTTCTCTGCTCTGCAGTTTCTTGCCAGCGGGCTTTTACCGCAAGAGCGCAGGAGCGGGTTTCTTGTTGAGGACACCAGACGCGCAATCCAGGAGGCAGCCCAGAAGGTGAGGACCTGGCAAGAGCAGGGAGGTTTGCACCAGGAGAGCTTTGCGGGAGCTCCTCCTGGCCCCCAAGAAAGAAATCCCAGCCCTTCCATCAGCTCTGGGACAAATGCCTGCTCCCAGCAGCTCCACCGAGGCTCCGGCACAAGCAAAAGCCTCATGCACCATGCGGATCTGTGGGGTGTGAGCCAGCAGTGCCCACAGCCCAGTGGCGTGGGGCCAGCCACACATGCCCGGAGCCTACTGCTGATGGGTCCGCTGTGCTCTTTCCAGCGCTGCTTCGTTTGCGGCGAGATGGGCGCCACCATCACCTGCCGGGAGAAGGGGTGCGACTGCAGCTTCCATCTCCCCTGCGCCTCAGAGGGCGAGTGTGTCACCCAGTTCTTCGGGCTGTACAGGTAAGGGCTGCCGGCCCTTGCGCAGGAGCCTCCTTGTCTCCAAGCCCCCTTCTGCCAGCAGTGGGCACCCAAGTGAGGAACCTACAGGGACACTTCCCAGCAGCCTGCCACAGCCACAGCCACGGCCAGAGCCCGGACAGGGTCTGGGGCTCCTTCACAGCTCCTCTGCCCTCCTCACCATTGCCAGGGAGGGACTCAGCACGTCTCATCTCACCTTGCCCATCCCTTCCATCTTCCCCCCAGGTCCTTCTGCTGGAAGCACCGCCCAAAGCAGGCAGTGCAGGCCACTCCAGAGCAGAGCAGCACCTGCATCATCTGCTTGGACCCTGTGGAGGACAAAAAGTCCTACCGCACCATGGTGTGCCCAGCATGCCAACATGCCTGGTTCCACCGGAGCTGCATCCAGAAGCAGGCTATCCATGCTGGCGTCTGCTTCCGCTGCTTGCATTGCCAAGACAAAGATCTTTTTGTGATGGAAATGCTCACCATGGGGATTCGAGTCTCCAAGAGGTTGGTTTTTCTCTTCCCAAGTCACAAGACGTCAGGCGCAAGCGTGGTGCCAGGCCAGGGACTGCCCCGGCAGGCCTGGCCTTCTGCTGTCCCCTGACTCTTGTCCGCAGCTTCATGGAGGAGTTGGAAACCGGGCGGGGCGGGAGAGCAGGGACGGCCTGGGTCTGCCTGATGCTGGGGCAGCAGGGGCTCAACACTTTCCCTTCCTTCTCCGGCAGACAACCATCATGGGAGAGCGACCAAGCCTTTGGACTGGTATATCAGAGGCACATCCGCTGCAGTGCCCGCAAGTGCCTTTGCCCGAGAGGCAGGGAGCAGGCAGAGGAAGAGGGGTAGGTTGCCAAAGCAGCAGTCTAGGGCTCTACACGGGAGCTCTGCCTCCGCACAGGCTCGGGGAGGAAGCACTTAGAACAAAGGCTCTGCCAGGCAGTCCCCTGCTGGTGTCACTTTGTCCTCGCAACCAGCAACCCGTTTGCTTCCACAGGTCCTGGCAACTGCTCCTGTGCAGCTCTTGTGCTGCCGAAGGCATCCACCGGTGCTGCTCCTACTTGTGGAATGGCACAACCACCTGGGAGTGTGATTGCTGTGCTGGCCTGGGCACTGGTAAGAGGCAAAGCACCCGGGTGCCCCTGCGCTGGGGCCAGGGGCCAGGCTAGGCCTGGTAGGGGGGGCTTAGGGTGGGCTTGGCTCCAGGAGGGCTGTGGGCACCACGATGGCCTCTCCTGCCCGGAGCTGGGTGGCTGTGCTGCTGACCTTCCTGCCTCCCCTCACAGCCTCCAGTGACAATTCAGAGCTTGCCAGCTGCAGCACCGCCAGCCAGGCGGCAGCAGGGCTTTCCCACAGCTCCCTGGTGTATGAGAGCAGCAGGCCCAGCACCATCACCCAGGCACCCCTGGGGCCATCCCACAGGTCCCCAGTGCCTGAAAGCAGCAGCCGCTCCAGCCACCCTGGGCCAGACCGGATCCGACACCGCTCGCGGTTACAACGTCGAGCGCAAAAGCCGTACAGCCGGCCTGGAAAACACCGTGGGACCAGCTGTGTGCCAGCCCCAAGTGCTGAGCCCAGAAGCCCCAGCACTGCCGAGCAGGTGACAGAGGGGCTCCTCCTTGGCACCCTGGCACTCGAGAGGAGCCGCTCCACCTCCGCCAGGCAGGCGGCATCAGGGCTGTCCTGTGGCGCTCTGGCGCTCAAGACCAGCAGCCGCTCCAGCAACCCTGGGCCAGACCGGATCCGACACCGCTCACGGTTACACCGTCAAGCGCAAAAGCCGTACAGCCGGCCTGGAAAACACCGTGGGACCAGCTGTGTGCCAGCCCCAAGTGCTGAGCCCAGAAGCCCCAGCACTGCCGAGCAGGTGACAGAGGGGCTCCTCCTTGGCACCCTGGCACTCAAGAGGAGCCGCTCCACCTCCGCCAGGCAGGTGGCATCAGGGCTGTCCTGTGGCGCTCTGGCGCTAGAGACCAGCAGCCGCTCCAGCCACCTTGGGCCAGACCGGATCCGACACCGCTCACGGTTAAAGCGTCGGGCGCAAAAACCATACAGCCGGCCTGGAAGACGCTGCTGACTGGTCACGCACCAGCTCCAAGTGCTGGCCCCCATCCCCCAGCACAATAAAGTTGGCTGCTCATCTCATCTGACCTGGAAGATCCCACGCTCATTTGTCAGTCATCCTCCTCTGCCTTTCTTGAGGGGCAGCGTTAGGGGACGGGACTGGGGGGTTGTCTTCTCCCCTGTGGTTGGCAGCACCTTCCCCAGACCTGCCTCCCTACGGCTGGCCTTGGCCAGCTGCCCACCACCTTGGCCACGTGCTTCAGGCCTTGCTGGCCCCAGGAAGCTGCTGCTCAGTGCCGCTCCGCAGCAGCGCTTTTTCCCTGGTGCGATGTTCACACACACCCCCTGAGCCCCGTCTGCACCCGCAGTCTCTGCCCCTTCCCCATTACCCTGAGACAGCTCTTCCCCTCCTCCGGGCGCAGCTCCGCCATTCCCCCAGGCACTCCCTGCCCCGGGGAGGGCAGCCTTGCCCAGGATGCCCTGACTGGGCCCCAGTGCCCTGGCAAGTCCCAGGGAGCCGTGGTAGCGCAGCTGGGCTGGTGGTGAGGCTGCTGTCGGACATGGGCCACCCCGGGCTCCCTGCTGCAGCCGCCATTCGCTGTCTTGGACAAGTTGGGGGGGCCCAGCCCGGGGGCTGCCCCTGCTGCCATGGCGTGGCCTCAGCCCACCAGGCTCAGGCGGCTGCGCCCCGCTGGGGCTGGGCAGTGCTGCCAGTTTTGGAGGGAGCTGCCTGATCTGCAGAAAGGTGCCCGGTTTGGGGCTGTTTCTGCATTTGGCAGCTCTTTCTGGACTTGGGGGACCCTTCACAGGTTTAAGGTGTGCTCCTGGGCTCGGGGGTGTTTGTGGGTTTGGAGGTTGCAAACAGCTTTTGGGGTGTGTGTCTGGGTCTGGTGGGTGCTGCCAATTTGAGGGGAAACCTCAGGGTTTGGGGGTGTTGCCGTGTCAGGTGCGTGCTGGAGGTTTCGGGGGTGCTGCCGGGTGTGGGGTGCACCTGGCTTTAGGGTTTCTTCCTGGATTTGGGCAATGCTACCAGGTCTAAGGGTTATTTCGGGTTTGGGGTGCCAGTGGGTGGAAAGCTGTTGAAAGCATCACCTGCTCTGGTGGAAACAAGCCCTGTCCCTGCAGCAGTGCCAGCAGTGCATCTCAAAAGGTGCTGGGCACCGGTGTGGTCACACTGCGCTCCCTGGTTGCTTCTGTCAGCAGCTCGGGCACCCGGCTGGCCACCCGTGAGAGGAGCTGGGGTGCCACCCTCAGATGTTTCTAACTTGCCCCATGTGAGGCGAAATCGTGTCTCAGTACTACATGATCGTACACACCGTGCTGTCTGCTCTGCCTCCGTAGTAAATGATGTGTTTCTGTTTGGAGTTCAATTGCCTTATTCCTTCTTTTGAACCTCTGATGTCGGTCACTCAGGGCCATTGATGGAGGCTGATGTTTGCATTGTGCTGCTGTTTTGCTCGGCCGTGCTGCAGGAGGGGATCCAGGCAGCACTGCTCCACTGCTAGCTGCCGGGGTAGCCGCAGAGGAAAGAGGATTTAAAAAATCCCTTCCCAAGTCCAGCTGAAAGTCAAGAGGTTTTCTGCCAGTGGAGCTGCCGTGGCACTCACATCACTTGGCAAGGTCTCTAAATTTTCTTGGGTTGACCTTAGTGTCTGCTCTGTATGAGATTGTTGGCAAACATTGCATTTGCACAGCCTGTGCTCCTGTTGAATCGTCTTGTTGCTTTTTGTCACAAAGTGGTTTGTCAGACAACTGCCTTGTGAACAAAGCTTCCAGTGGTGGTTCGCTGTCTGGATATTCCAATACAGGAGAGGGATGTAAGTTGACATTTTTAAGCTGGATGGAAACAGCAACTTGACTTTATTAAATGTCTTGGCACATCTCCAATCAGCTCTGACAGCAGCCTCTGCCTTCTAGTGATACTGGGTAAGATCACGAATCGTTAGTCTCCTGCTAGGTTTTACCTGCAAACACTTCTGTGTACTTCTTCCTGCACCTGCTTTTGTCCCTGTAAAACCACCAGCTGGCCTCTGGGTCTTTTGCTTTGTAGTCAATGATCTTCTTCTGCAGTTCAGTTCATCTGCATTTCTCTCTTATCTCTCACTCCCTCCCTCTTTTGGATAGCTGAATAGTCTAATAACCTGTTAAAGAGAAGATCAACCAGGTGCCTCTTCCTGTACTAAAGAACACAGTGTAGGAGGGAAAGGCAGAGGTGTCTCATGAGGAGACATGCAAAAACGCAAGGTGACGGGCAGTTTCAGCCGTGCTTGGCGGCAGTGGTTGCTGTAGCCCTGCAAAGGTGAGTTTCTGGCTTGGTTCTGCCCGTGCCTTTGGTTGGTGTGGGGTCTGTGGGGCTGCCTGGAGTGTGGCTTCATGCCCTGCCTGCTAGGCTGATTTGTCTGCTTTGGGAAGATTTTGAGCTGTTGGATAGGTGGGACTGAGAGCAGGGAAGGCATCTGGCTTTGGGCTCTTGTGTGATTTCGTTAGTGCAAGGACGCTGACTACTTTTTGGGTTATCCCTGTTGTTCAGTCCAGGTACATCAGCTTCCGAGAAAGGGAGAAGTCTAACGGCAGCATCCTCCCCAGCAAGTTTTGTTCTAGGCATCTGTCTGTCTGATGTCCACTGAAAATAGCTCTTGGCCCTCTCTGCTCTTGGCGAGCTAGGGTTGTGCTGGGGGCAGGCAAAGTGGGGCACGTTACTTTGCCATGAGCTCTCCTGTCAGCGTGCCTGGCGTTTTGGTTTTCAGTATTTCTAATTCCTTTGCCTGGTGATTAATGACTGGAAAGCATGGAAGTTTGCTGGAATGGTCTCCCTCTCCTTCTTCCCGTCCACCCTTCTCCCTGAACTCAGCTCTTTGGTAGAGAGCCCCGTAGCAGTCAAATAGGCCTTGAAAACAACATTTGCCATATGAGAGCAACTTTTAAGGTATGGTATCTGGTCTTTCGAGGCCTAAGTTCCTCCCAGGGGAGCCCGCTGCAGACATCTCTCTCTCTCTCGATCACGCTCTCAGCAGCAGGACGGAGCAGTGACTTTCCCCCCTTTGCCCCCCTGGGGCAGCTGTCCCAAGCGCCTGACAGGCAAACTGCCCAGCCTGTGTGCGGCAGCGGCGTGTCGAGCAGCGCCGGGCTGAGGGGCAGCCGAGGCGGGAGAGCGACCCTGCGCTCAGCAGGATCAGGCCGCTCTCTCCTCTGCCGCCATGAGCAGCGCTGGCAGGACGAGCCTCCCCTGCCCGGCCTCTGGCTCGGCTGCACCCGGCAGCCAGGAAGGCTGGGAAGAGGGAAATGGGTTTGAGCTGCCATTACCACGGGTGTCCTCAACCAGTGCTACACCAGTGGGAACTGCTTTAGGCTGGGGAGCGGGGCCCCCCCGCTGCCCCCGGCCCGTCCCTCACACCTTTCTCCTCAGGCTGCTCAGCCTCTGCCCCCTCCAGCCCCACCCCAGGTGGCTGTGACTGACAGGCCACCTCGGCTCTGCTGATTGGCTCAGCCGTGGCCAATGGCGTGGCTGTTGCTGGGCGGGCAGGGGCAGCCTGGGCCTCTCCTCACAGAGCCGCCCTGTGCCCCCTCACAGGCGAGCAGGGCCTGACCTGGGCAAGGTTGA
>NW_026776688.1:0-27134 GCF_030936135.1 Gavia stellata | reverse complement strand
TTGGACGTTCGCAATTTCGTTGGTGAATTTTGGCCAGATTGAGCAGGAGAGGCTGTGTACGTTGGAAGTTTTAGTAGGCTAAACAAGTTTAGAGCCCAAGTGTTTTGTGGTTCGTTTGAGAGGTTACCAGTGGGAGATGAGGACCAGCAAGAGCTTTCAGGGCTGGCACCTTTAGTGTAGGAGCAATCCCTGGACGTTCGCAATGTCGGTGTTGAGCTCTGGCCAGATTGAGCAGGAGAGGCTGTGTACGTTGGAAGTTTTAGTAGGCGAAACAAGTTCAGAGCCCAAGTGTTTGTGGTTCGTTGAGAGGTTACCAGTGGGAGATGAGGACCAGCAAGAGCTTTCAGGGCTGGCACCTTTAGTGTAGGAGCAATCCCTGGACGTTCGTAATTTCGTTGGTGAATTTTGGCCAGATTGAGCAGGAGAGGCTGTGTACGTTGGAAGTTTTAGTAGGCTAAACAAGTTCAGAGCCCAAGTGTTTGTGGTTCGTTTGAGAGGTTACCAGTGGGAGATGAGGACCAGCAAGAGCTTTCAGGGCTGGCACCTTTAGTGTAGGAGCAATCGCTGGACGTTCGCAATTTCGGTGTTGAGCTCTGCCAGATTGAGCAGAGAGGCTGTGTACGTTGGAAGTTTTAGTAGGCTAAACAAGTTCAGAGACCCAAGTGTTTGTGGTTCGTTTGAGAGGTTACCAGTGGGAGATGAGGACCAGCAAGAGCTTTCAGGGCTGGCACCTTTAGTGTAGGAGCAATCCTGGACGTTCGCAATGTCGGTGTTGAGCTCTGGCCAGATTGAGCAGGAGAGGCTGTGTACGTTGGAAGTTTTAGTAGGCTAAACAAGTTCAGAGGCCAAGTGTTTGTGGTTCGTTTGAGAGGTTACCAGTGGGAGATGAGGACCAGCAAGAGCTTCAGGGCTGCACCTTTTAGTGTAGGAGCAATCGCTGGACGTTCGCAATTTCGGTGTTGAGGCTCTGGCCAGATTGAGCAGGAGAGGCCTGTTGTACGTTGGAAGTTTTAGTAGGCTAAACAAGTTCAGAGCCCAAGTGTTTGTGGTTCGTTTGAAGAGGGTTACCAATGGGAGATGAGGACCAGCAAGAGCTTTCAGGGCTGGCACCTTTAGTGTAGGAGCAAATCCCTGGACGTTCGTAATTTCGTTGGTGAATTTTGGCCAGATTGAGCAGGAGAGGCTGTGTACATTGGAAGTTTTCGTAGGCTAAACATGTTTAGAGCCCAAGTGTTTGTGGTTCGTTTGAGAGGTTACCAGTGGGAGATGAGGACCAGCAAGAGCTTTCAGGGCTGGCACCTTTAGTGTAGGAGCAATCCTGGACGTTCGCAATTTTGGTGTTGAGCTCTGGCCAGATTTGAGCCGGAGAGGCTGTGTACGTTGGAAGTTTTAGTAGGCTAAACAAGTTCAGAGCCCAAGTGTTTGTGGTTCGTTTGAGAGGTTACCTGTGGGAGATGAGGACCAGCAAGAGCTTTCAGGGCTGGCACCTTTAGTGTAGGTGCAATCCCTGGACGTTCGCAATTTCGGTGTTGAGCTCTGGCCAGATTGAGCAGGAGAGGCTGTGTACGTTGGAAGTTTTAGTAGGCTAAACAAGTTCAGAGCCCAAGTGTTTGTGTTCGTTTGAGAGGTTACCAGTGGGAGATGAGGACCAGCAAGAGCTTTCAGGGCTGGCACCTTTAGTGTAGGAGCAATCCCTGGACGTTCGGCAATGTCGGTGTTGAGCTCTGGCCAGATTGAGCAGGAGAGGCTGTGTACGTTGGAAGTTTTAGTAGGCTAAACAAGTTCAGAGCCAAGTGTTTGTGGTTCGTTTGAGAGGTTACCAAGTGGGAGATGAGGACCAGCAAGAGCTTTCAGGGGCTGGCACCTTTAGTGTAGGAGCTATCCCTGGACGTTCGCAATTTCGTTGGTGAATTTTGGCCAGATTGAGCAGGAGAGGGCTGTGTACGTTGGAAGTTTTAGTAGGCTAAACAAGTTCAGAGCCAAGTGTTTGTGGTTCGTTTGAGAGGTTACCAGTGGGAGATGAGGACCAGCAAGAGCTTTCAGGGCTGGCACCTTTAGTGTAGGAGCAATCCCTGGACGTTCGCAATGTCGGTGTTGAGCTCTGGCCAGATTGAGCAGGAGAGGCTGTGTACGTTGGAAGTTTTAGTAGGCTAAACAAGTTCAGAGCCCAAGTGTTTGTGGTTCGTTGAGAGTGTTACCAGTGGGAGATGAGGACCAGCAAGAGCTTTCAGGGCTGGCACCTTTAGTGTAGGAGCAATCGCTGGACGTTCGCAATTTCGTTGGTGAATTTTTGGCCAGATTGAGCAGGAGAGGCTGTGTACGTTGGAAGTTTTAGTAGGCTAAACAAGTTTAGAGCCCAAGTGTTTGTGGTTCGTTTGAGAGGTTACCAGTGGGAGATGAGGACCCAGCAAGAGCTTTCAGGGCTGGCACCTTTAGTGTAGGAGCAATCCCTGGACGTTCGCAATGTCGGTGTTGAGCTCTGGCCAGATTGAGCAGGAGAGGCTGTGTACGTTGGAAGTTTTAGTAGGCGAAACAAGTTGAGAGCCCAAGTGTTTGTGGTTCGTTTGAGAGGTTACCAGTGGGAGATGAGGACCAGCAAGAGCTTTCAGGGCTGGCACCTTTAGTGTAGGAGCAATCCCTGGACGTTCGCAATTTCGGTGTTGAGCTCTGGCCAGATTGAGCAGGAGAGGCTGTGTACGTTGGAAGTTTTAGTAGGCGAAACACGTTCAGAGCCCAAGTGTTTGCGGTTCGTTTGAGAGGTTACCAGTGGGAGATGAGGACCAGCAAGAGCTTTCAGGGCTGGCACCTTTAGTGTAGGAGCAATCGCTGGACGTTCGCAATATCGGTGTTGAGCTCTGGCCAGATTGAGCAGGAGAGGCTGTGTACGTTGGAAGTTTTTAGTAGGCTAAACAAGTTCAGAGGCCAAGTGTTTGTGGTTCGTTTGAGAGGTTACCAGTGGGAGATGAGGACCAGCAAGAGCTTTCAGGGCTGGCACCTTTAGTGTAGGAGCAATCCCTGGACGTTCGCAATGTCGGTGTTGAGCTCTGGCCAGATTGAGCAGGAGAGGCTGTGTACGTTGGAAGTTTTAGTAGGCTAAACAAGTTCAGAGGCCAAGTGTTTGTGGTTCGTTTGAGAGGTTACCAGTGGGAGATTGAGGACCAGCAAGAGCTTTCAGGCTGGCACCTTTAGTGTAGGAGCAATCGCTGGACGTTCGCAATGTCGGTGTTGAGCTCTGGCCAGATTTGAGCCGGAGAGGCTGTGTACGTTGGAAGTTTTAGTAGGACTAAACAAGTTCAGAGCCCAAGTGTTTGTGGTTCGTTTGAGAGGTTACCAATGGGAGATGAGGACCAGCAAGAGCTTTCAGGGCTGGCACCTTTAGTGTAGGAGCAATCCCTGGACGTTCGTAATTTCTTTGGTGAATTTTGGCCAGATTGAGCAGGAGAGGCTGTGTACATTGGAAGTTTTAGTAGGCTAAACATGTTATAGAGCCCAAGTGTTTGTGGTTCGTTTGAGAGGTTACCAGTGGAGATGAGGACCAGCAAGAGCTTTCAGGGCTGGCACCTTTAGTGTAGGAGCAATCCCTGGACGTTCGCAATTTCGGTGTTGAGCTCTGGCCAGATTGAGCAGGAGAGGCTGTGTACGTTGGAAGTTTTAGTAGGCTAAACAAGTTCAGAGCCCAAGTGTTTGTGGTTCGTTTGAGAGGTTACCTGTGGGACATGAGGACCAGCAAGAGCTTTCAGGGCTGGCACCTTTAGTGTAGGTGCAATCCTGGACGTTCGCAATTTCGGTGTTGAGCTCTGGCCAGATTGAGCAGGAGAGGCTGTGTACGTTGGAAGTTTTAGTAGGCTAAACAAGTTCAGAGCCCAAGTGTTTGTGGTTCGTTTGAGAGGTTACCAGTGGGAGATGAGGACCAGCAAGAGCTTTCAGGGCTGGCACCTTTAGTGTAGGAGCAAGTCGCTGGACGTTCGCAATGTCGGTGTTGAGCTCTGGCCAGATTGAGCAGGAGAGGCTGTGTACGTTGGAAGTTTTAGTAGGCTAAACAAGTTCAGAGCCCAAGTGTTTGTGGTTCGTTTGAGAGGTTACCAGTGGGAGATGAGGACCAGCAGGAGCTTTCAGGGCTGGCACCTTTAGTGTAGGAGCAATCGCTGGACGTTCGCAATTTCGGTGTTGAGCTCTGCCCAGATTGAGCAGGAGAGGCTGTGTACGTTGGAAGTTTTAGTAGGCGAAACAAGTTCAGAGCCCAAGTGTTTGTGATTCGTTTTAGAGAGGTTACCAGTGGGAGATGAGGACCAGCAAGAGCTTTCAGGGCTGGCACCTTTAGTGTAGGAGCAATCGCTGGACGTTCGCAATTTCGGTGTTGAGCTCTGGCCAGATTGAGCAGGAGAGGCTGTGTACGTTGGAAGTTTTAGTAGGCTAAACAAGTTCAGAGCCCAAGTGTTTGTGATTCGTTGAGAGGTTACCAGTGGGAGATGAGGACCAGCAGGAGCTTTCAGGGCTGGCACCTTTAGTGTAGGAGCAATCGCTGGACGTTCGCAATTTCGTTGGTGAATTTTGGCCAGATTGAGCAGGAGAGGCTGTGTACGTTGGAAGTTTTAGTAGGCTAAACAAGTTTAGAGCCCAAGTGTTTGTGGTTCGTTTGAGAGGGTTACCAGTGGGAGATGAGGACCAGCAAGAGCTTTCAGGGCTGGCACCTTTAGTGTAGGAGCAATCCCTGGACGTTCGCAATGTCGGTGTTGAGCTCTGGCCAGATTGAGCAGGAGAGGCTGTGTACGTTGGAAGTTTTAGTAGGCGAAACAAGTTCAGAGCCCAAGTGTGTTGTGGTTCGTTTGAGAGGTTACCAGTGGGAGATGAGGACCAGCAAGAGCTTTCAGGGCTGGCACCTTTAGTGTAGGAGCAATCCCTGGACGTTCGTAATTTCGTTGGTGAATTTTGGCCAGATTGAGCAGGAGAGGCTGTGTACGTTGGAAGTTTTAATAGGCTAAACAAGTTGAGAGCCCAAGTGTTTGTGGTTCGTTTGAGAGGTTACCAGTGGGAGATGAGGACCAGCAAGAGCTTTCAGGGCTGGCACCTTTAGTGTAGGAGCAATCGCTGGACGTTCGCAATTTCGGTGTTGAGCTCTGGCCAGATTGAGCAGGAGAGGCTGTGTACGTTGGAAGTTTTAGTAGGCTAAACAAGTTCAGAGCCCAAGTGTTTGTGGTTCGTTTGAGAGGTTACCAGTGGGAGATGAGGACCAGCAAGAGCTTTCAGGGCTGGCACCTTTAGTGTAGGAGCAATCGCTGGACGTTCGCAATGTCGGTGTTGAGCTCTGGCCAGATTGAGCAGGAGAGGCTGTGTACGTTGGAAGTTTAGTAGGCTAAACAAGTTCAGAGGCCAAGTGTTTGTGGTTCGTTTGAGAGGGTTACCAGTGGGAGATGAGGACCAGCAAGAGCTTTCAGGGCTGGCACCTTTAGTGTAGGAGCAATCCCTGACGTTCGCAATTTCGGTGTTGAGCTCTGGCCAGATTGAGCAGGAGAGGCTGTGTACGTTGGAAGTTTTAGTAGGCGAAACAAGTTCAGAGCCCAAGTGTTTGTGGTTCGTTTGAGAGGTTACCAATGGGAGATGAGGACCAGCAAGAGCTTTCAGGGCTGGCACCTTTAGTGTAGGAGCAATCCCTGGACGTTCGTAATTTCGTTGGTGAATTTTGGCCAGATTGAGCAGGAGAGGCTGTGTACATTGGAAGTTTTAGTAGGCTAAACATGTTTAGAGCCCAAGTGTTTGTGGTTCGTTTGAGAGGTTACCAGTGGGAGATGAGGACCAGCAAGAGCTTTCAGGGCTGGCACCTTTAGTGTAGGAGCAATCCCTGGACGTTCGCAATTTCGGTGTTGAGCTCTGGCCAGATTGAGCCGGAGAGGCTGTGTACGTTGGAAGTTTTAGTAGGCTAAACAAGTTCAGAGCCCAAGTGTTTGTGGTTCGTTTGAGAGGTTACCTGTGGGAGATGAGGACCAGCAAGAGCTTTCAGGGCTGGCACCTTTAGTGTAGGTGCAATCCCTGGACGTTCGCAATTTCGGTGTTGAGCTCTGGCCAGATTGAGCAGGAGAGGCTGTGTACGTTGGAAGTTTTAGTAGGCTAAACAAGTTCAGAGCCCAAGTGTTTGTGGTTCGTTTGAGAGGTTACCAGTGGGAGATGAGGACCAGCAAGAGCTTTCAGGGCTGGCACCTTTAGTGTA
The DNA here is from genome assembly GCF_030936135.1 of Gavia stellata. Lineage (NCBI taxonomy): Eukaryota > Metazoa > Chordata > Aves > Gaviiformes > Gaviidae > Gavia > Gavia stellata. The sequence continues at coordinate 20,929 of NW_026776688.1, read as the reverse complement.
GGAGCAATCGCTGGACGTTCGCAATGTCGGTGTTGAGCTCTGGCCAGATTGAGCAGGAGAGGCTGTGTACGTTGGAAGTTTTAGTAGGCTAAACAAGTTGAGAGCCCAAGTGTTTGTGGTTCGTTTGAGAGGTTACCAGTGGGAGATGAGGACCAGCAAGAGCTTTCAGGGCTGGCACCTTTAGTGTAGGAGCAATCGCTGGACGTTCGCAATTTCGTTGGTGAATTTTGGCCAGATTGAGTAGGAGAGGCTGTGTACGTTGGAAGTTTTAGTAGGCTAAACAAGTTCAGAGCCCAAGTGTTTGTGGTTCGTTTGAGAGGTTACCAGTGGGAGATGAGGACCAGCAAGAGCTTTCAGGGCTGGCACCTTTAGTGTAGGAGCAATCCCTGGACGTTCGCAATGTCGGTGTTGAGCTCTGGCCAGATTGAGCAGGAGAGGCTGTGTACGTTGGAAGTTTTAGTAGGCGAAACAAGTTCAGAGGCCAAGTGTTTGTGGTTCGTTTGAGAGGTTACCAGTGGGAGATGAGGACCAGCAAGAGCTTTCAGGGCTGGCACCTTTAGTGTAGGAGCAATCCCTGGACGTTCGTAATTTCGTTGGTGAATTTTGGCCAGATTGAGCAGGAGAGGCTGTGTACGTTGGAAGTTTTAGTAGGCTAAACAAGTTGAGAGCCCAAGTGTTTGTGGTTCGTTTGAGAGGTTACCAGTGGGAGATGAGGACCAGCAAGAGCTTTCAGGGCTGGCACCTTTAGTGTAGGAGCAATCCCTGGACGTTCGCAATTTCGGTGTTGAGCTCTGGCCAGATTGAGCAGGAGAGGCTGTGTACGTTGGAAGTTTTAGTAGGCTAAACAAGTTCAGAGCCCAAGTGTTTGCGGTTCGTTTGAGAGGTTACCAGTGGGAGATGAGGACCAGCAAGAGCTTTCAGGGCTGGCACCTTTAGTGTAGGAGCAATCGCTGGACGTTCGCAATGTCGGTGTTGAGCTCTGGCCAGATTGAGCAGGAGAGGCTGTGTACGTTGGAAGTTTTAGTAGGCTAAACAAGTTCAGAGCCCAAGTGTTTGTGGTTCGTTTGAGAGGTTACCAGTGGGAGATGAGGACCAGCAAGAGCTTTCAGGGCTGGCACCTTTAGTGTAGGTGCAATCCCTGGACGTTCGCAATTTCGGTGTTGAGCTCTGGCCAGATTGAGCAGGAGAGGCTGTGTACGTTGGAAGTTTTAGTAGGCTAAACAAGTTCAGAGCCCAAGTGTTTGTGGTTCGTTTGAGAGGTTACCAGTGGGAGATGAGGACCAGCAAGAGCTTTCAGGGCTGGCACCTTTAGTGTAGGAGCAATCGCTGGACGTTCGCAATTTCGGTGTTGAGCTCTGGCCAGATTGAGCAGGAGAGGCTGTGTACGTTGGAAGTTTTAGTAGGCTAAACAAGTTCAGAGCCCAAGTGTTTGTGGTTCGTTTGAGAGGTTACCAGTGGGAGATGAGGACCAGCAAGAGCTTTCAGGGCTGGCACCTTTAGTGTAGGAGCAATCCCTGGACGTTCGCAATTTCGGTGTTGAGCTCTGGCCAGATTGAGCAGGAGAGGCTGTGTACGTTGGAAGTTTTAGTAGGCTAAACAAGTTCAGAGGCCAAGTGTTTGTGGTTCGTTTGAGAGGTTACCAGTGGGAGATGAGGACCAGCAAGAGCTTTCAGGGCTGGCACCTTTAGTGTAGGAGCAATCCCTGGACGTTCGCAATTTCGGTGTTGAGCTCTGGCCAGATTGAGCAGGAGAGGCTGTGTACGTTGGAAGTTTTAGTAGGCTAAACAAGTTCAGAGCCCAAGTGTTTGTGGTTCGTTTGAGAGGTTACCAGTGGGAGATGAGGACCAGCAAGAGCTTTCAGGGCTGGCACCTTTAGTGTAGGTGCAATCCCTGGACGTTCGCAATGTCGGTGTTGAGCTCTGGCCAGATTGAGCAGGAGAGGCTGTGTACGTTGGAAGTTTTAGTAGGCTAAACAAGTTCAGAGCCCAAGTGTTTGTGGTTCGTTTGAGAGGTTACCAGTGGGAGATGAGGACCAGCAAGAGCTTTCTGGGCTGGCACCTTTAGTGTAGGAGCAATCGCTGGACGTTCGCAATGTCGGTGTTGAGCTCTGGCCAGATTGAGCAGGAGAGGCTGTGTACGTTGGAAGTTTTAGTAGGCTAAACAAGTTCAGAGCCCAAGTGTTTGTGGTTCGTTTGAGAGGTTACCAGTGGGAGATGAGGACCAGCAGGAGCTTTCAGGGCTGGCACCTTTAGTGTAGGAGCAATCCCTGGACGTTCGCAATTTCGGTGTTGAGCTCTGGCCAGATTGAGCAGGAGAGGCTGTGTACGTTGGAAGTTTTAGTAGGCGAAACAAGTTCAGAGCCCAAGTGTTTGTGATTCGTTTGAGAGGTTACCAGTGGGAGATGAGGACCAGCAAGAGCTTTCAGGGCTGGCACCTTTAGTGTAGGAGCAATCCCTGGACGTTCGCAATGTCGGTGTTGAGCTCTGGCCAGATTGAGCAGGAGAGGCTGTGTACGTTGGAAGTTTTAGTAGGCTAAACAAGTTCAGAGCCCAAGTGTTTGTGATTCGTTTGAGAGGTTACCAGTGGGAGATGAGGACCAGCAGGAGCTTTCAGGGCTGGCACCTTTAGTGTAGGAGCAATCCCTGGACGTTCGCAATTTTGGTGTTGAGCTCTGGCCAGATTGAGCAGGAGAGGCTGTGTACGTTGGAAGTTTTAATAGGCGAAACAAGTTCAGAGCCCAAGTGTTTGTGGTTCGTTTGAGAGGTTACCAATGGGAGATGAGGACCAGCAAGAGCTTTCAGGGCTGGCACCTTTAGTGTAGGAGCAATCCCTGGACGTTCGTAATTTCGTTGGTGAATTTTGGCCAGATTGAGCAGGAGAGGCTGTGTACATTGGAAGTTTTAGTAGGCTAAACATGTTTAGAGCCCAAGTGTTTGTGGTTCGTTTGAGAGGTTACCAGTGGGAGATGAGGACCAGCAAGAGCTTTCAGGGCTGGCACCTTTAGTGTAGGAGCAATCCCTGGACGTTCGCAATTTCGGTGTTGAGCTCTGGCCAGATTGAGCCGGAGAGGCTGTGTACGTTGGAAGTTTTAGTAGGCTAAACAAGTTCAGAGCCCAAGTGTTTGTGGTTCGTTTGAGAGGTTACCTGTGGGAGATGAGGACCAGCAAGAGCTTTCAGGGCTGGCACCTTTAGTGTAGGTGCAATCCCTGGACGTTCGCAATTTCGGTGTTGAGCTCTGGCCAGATTGAGCAGGAGAGGCTGTGTACGTTGGAAGTTTTAGTAGGCTAAACAAGTTCAGAGCCCAAGTGTTTGTGGTTCGTTTGAGAGGTTACCAGTGGGAGATGAGGACCAGCAAGAGCTTTCAGGGCTGGCACCTTTAGTGTAGGAGCAATCGCTGGACGTTCGCAATGTCGGTGTTGAGCTCTGGCCAGATTGAGCAGGAGAGGCTGTGTACGTTGGAAGTTTTAGTAGGCTAAACAAGTTGAGAGCCCAAGTGTTTGTGGTTCGTTTGAGAGGTTACCAGTGGGAGATGAGGACCAGCAAGAGCTTTCAGGGCTGGCACCTTTAGTGTAGGAGCAATCGCTGGACGTTCGCAATTTCGTTGGTGAATTTTGGCCAGATTGAGTAGGAGAGGCTGTGTACGTTGGAAGTTTTAGTAGGCTAAACAAGTTCAGAGCCCAAGTGTTTGTGGTTCGTTTGAGAGGTTACCAGTGGGAGATGAGGACCAGCAAGAGCTTTCAGGGCTGGCACCTTTAGTGTAGGAGCAATCCCTGGACGTTCGCAATGTCGGTGTTGAGCTCTGGCCAGATTGAGCAGGAGAGGCTGTGTACGTTGGAAGTTTTAGTAGGCGAAACAAGTTCAGAGGCCAAGTGTTTGTGGTTCGTTTGAGAGGTTACCAGTGGGAGATGAGGACCAGCAAGAGCTTTCAGGGCTGGCACCTTTAGTGTAGGAGCAATCCCTGGACGTTCGTAATTTCGTTGGTGAATTTTGGCCAGATTGAGCAGGAGAGGCTGTGTACGTTGGAAGTTTTAGTAGGCTAAACAAGTTGAGAGCCCAAGTGTTTGTGGTTCGTTTGAGAGGTTACCAGTGGGAGATGAGGACCAGCAAGAGCTTTCAGGGCTGGCACCTTTAGTGTAGGAGCAATCCCTGGACGTTCGCAATTTCGGTGTTGAGCTCTGGCCAGATTGAGCAGGAGAGGCTGTGTACGTTGGAAGTTTTAGTAGGCTAAACAAGTTCAGAGCCCAAGTGTTTGCGGTTCGTTTGAGAGGTTACCAGTGGGAGATGAGGACCAGCAAGAGCTTTCAGGGCTGGCACCTTTAGTGTAGGAGCAATCGCTGGACGTTCGCAATGTCGGTGTTGAGCTCTGGCCAGATTGAGCAGGAGAGGCTGTGTACGTTGGAAGTTTTAGTAGGCTAAACAAGTTCAGAGCCCAAGTGTTTGTGGTTCGTTTGAGAGGTTACCAGTGGGAGATGAGGACCAGCAAGAGCTTTCAGGGCTGGCACCTTTAGTGTAGGTGCAATCCCTGGACGTTCGCAATTTCGGTGTTGAGCTCTGGCCAGATTGAGCAGGAGAGGCTGTGTACGTTGGAAGTTTTAGTAGGCTAAACAAGTTCAGAGCCCAAGTGTTTGTGGTTCGTTTGAGAGGTTACCAGTGGGAGATGAGGACCAGCAAGAGCTTTCAGGGCTGGCACCTTTAGTGTAGGAGCAATCGCTGGACGTTCGCAATTTCGGTGTTGAGCTCTGGCCAGATTGAGCAGGAGAGGCTGTGTACGTTGGAAGTTTTAGTAGGCTAAACAAGTTCAGAGCCCAAGTGTTTGTGGTTCGTTTGAGAGGTTACCAGTGGGAGATGAGGACCAGCAAGAGCTTTCAGGGCTGGCACCTTTAGTGTAGGAGCAATCCCTGGACGTTCGCAATTTCGGTGTTGAGCTCTGGCCAGATTGAGCAGGAGAGGCTGTGTACGTTGGAAGTTTTAGTAGGCTAAACAAGTTCAGAGGCCAAGTGTTTGTGGTTCGTTTGAGAGGTTACCAGTGGGAGATGAGGACCAGCAAGAGCTTTCAGGGCTGGCACCTTTAGTGTAGGAGCAATCCCTGGACGTTCGCAATTTCGGTGTTGAGCTCTGGCCAGATTGAGCAGGAGAGGCTGTGTACGTTGGAAGTTTTAGTAGGCTAAACAAGTTCAGAGCCCAAGTGTTTGTGGTTCGTTTGAGAGGTTACCAGTGGGAGATGAGGACCAGCAAGAGCTTTCAGGGCTGGCACCTTTAGTGTAGGTGCAATCCCTGGACGTTCGCAATGTCGGTGTTGAGCTCTGGCCAGATTGAGCAGGAGAGGCTGTGTACGTTGGAAGTTTTAGTAGGCTAAACAAGTTCAGAGCCCAAGTGTTTGTGGTTCGTTTGAGAGGTTACCAGTGGGAGATGAGGACCAGCAAGAGCTTTCTGGGCTGGCACCTTTAGTGTAGGAGCAATCGCTGGACGTTCGCAATGTCGGTGTTGAGCTCTGGCCAGATTGAGCAGGAGAGGCTGTGTACGTTGGAAGTTTTAGTAGGCTAAACAAGTTCAGAGCCCAAGTGTTTGTGGTTCGTTTGAGAGGTTACCTGTGGGAGATGAGGACCAGCAAGAGCTTTCAGGGCTGGCACCTTTAGTGTAGGTGCAATGCCTGGACGTTCGCAATTTCGGTGTTGAGCTCTGGCCAGATTGAGCAGGAGAGGCTGTGTACGTTGGAAGTTTTAGTAGGCTAAACAAGTTCAGAGCCCAAGTGTTTGTGGTTCGTTTGAGAGGTTACCAGTGGGAGATGAGGACCAGCAGGAGCTTTCAGGGCTGGCACCTTTAGTGTAGGAGCAATCCCTGGACGTTCGCAATTTCGGTGTTGAGCTCTGGCCAGATTGAGCAGGAGAGGCTGTGTACGTTGGAAGTTTTAGTAGGCGAAACAAGTTCAGAGCCCAAGTGTTTGTGATTCGTTTGAGAGGTTACCAGTGGGAGATGAGGACCAGCAAGAGCTTTCAGGGCTGGCACCTTTAGTGTAGGAGCAATCCCTGGACGTTCGCAATGTCGGTGTTGAGCTCTGGCCAGATTGAGCAGGAGAGGCTGTGTACGTTGGAAGTTTTAGTAGGCTAAACAAGTTCAGAGCCCAAGTGTTTGTGATTCGTTTGAGAGGTTACCAGTGGGAGATGAGGACCAGCAGGAGCTTTCAGGGCTGGCACCTTTAGTGTAGGAGCAATCCCTGGACGTTCGCAATTTTGGTGTTGAGCTCTGGCCAGATTGAGCAGGAGAGGCTGTGTACGTTGGAAGTTTTAATAGGCTAAACAAGTTGAGAGCCCAAGTGTTTGTGGTTCGTTTGAGAGGTTACCAGTGGGAGATGAGGACCAGCAAGAGCTTTCAGGGCTGGCACCTTTAGTGTAGGAGCAATCCCTGGACGTTCGCAATTTCGGTGTTGAGCTCTGGCCAGATTGAGCAGGAGAGGCTGTGTACGTTGGAAGTTTTAGTAGGCTAAACAAGTTCAGAGCCCAAGTGTTTGTGGTTCATTTGAGAGGTTACCAGTGGGAGATGAGGACCAGCAAGAGCTTTCAGGGCTGGCACCTTTAGTGTAGGAGCAATCCCTGGACGTTCGCAATTTCGGTGTTGAGCTCTGGCCAGATTGAGCAGGAGAGGCTGTGTACGTTGGAAGTTTTAGTAGGCGAAACAAGTTCAGAGCCCAAGTGTTTGTGGTTCGTTTGAGAGGTTACCAGTGGGAGATGAGGACCAGCAAGAGCTTTCAGGGCTGGCACCTTTAGTGTAGGAGCAATCCCTGGACGTTCGCAATTTCGGTGTTGAGCTCTGGCCAGATTGAGCAGGAGAGGCTGTGTACGTTGGAAGTTTTAGTAGGCTAAACAAGTTCAGAGCCCAAGTGTTTGTGGTTCGTTTGAGAGGTTACCAGTGGGAGATGAGGACCAGCAAGAGCTTTCAGGGCTGGCACCTTTAGTGTAGGAGCAATCCCTGGACGTTCGCAATTTCGGTGTTGAGCTCTGGCCAGATTGAGCAGGAGAGGCTGTGTACGTTGGAAGTTTTAGTAGGCTAAACAAGTTGAGAGCCCAAGTGTTTGTGGTTCGTTTGAGAGGTTACCAGTGGGAGATGAGGACCAGCAAGAGCTTTCAGGGCTGGCACCTTTAGTGTAGGAGCAATCGCTGGACGTTCGCAATTTCGGTGTTGAGCTCTGGCCAGATTGAGCAGGAGAGGCTGTGTACGTTGGAAGTTTTAGTAGGCTAAACAAGTTCAGAGCCCAAGTGTTTGTGGTTCATTTGAGAGGTTACCAGTGGGAGATGAGGTCCAGCAAGAGCTTTCAGGGCTGGCACCTTTAGTGTAGGAGCAATCCCTGGACGTTCGCTATTTCGGTGTTGAGCTCTGGCCAGATTGAGCAGGAGAGGCTGTGTACTTTGGAAGTTTTAGTAGGCTAAACAAGTTCAGAGCCCAAGTGTTTGTGGTTCGTTTGAGAGGTTACCAGTGGGAGATGAGGACCAGCAAGAGCTTTCAGGGCTGGCACCTTTAGTGTAGGAGCAATCGCTGGACGTTCGCAATGTCGGTGTTGAGCTCTGGCCAGATTGAGCAGGAGAGGCTGTGTACGTTGGAAGTTTTAGTAGGCGAGACAAGTTAAGAGCCCAAGTGTTTGTGGTTCATTTGAGAGGTTACCAGTGGGAGATGAGGACCAGCAAGAGCTTTCAGGGCTGGCACCTTTAGTGTAGGAGCAATCGCTGGACGTTCGCAATTTCGGTGTTGAGCTCTGGCCAGATTGAGCAGGAGAGGCTGTGTACGTTGGAAGTTTTAGTAGGCTAAACAAGTTCAGAGCCCAAGTGTTTGTGGTTCGTTTGAGAGGTTACCAGTGGGAGATGAGGACCAGCAAGAGCTTTCAGGGCTGGCACCTTTAGTGTAGGTGCAATCCCTGGACGTTCGCAATGTCGGTGTTGAGCTCTGGCCAGATTGAGCAGGAGAGGCTGTGTACGTTGGAAGTTTTAGTAGGCTAAACAAGTTCAGAGCCCAAGTGTTTGTGGTTCGTTTGAGAGGTTACCAGTGGGAGATGAGGACCAGCAAGAGCTTTCAGGGCTGGCACCTTTAGTGTAGGAGCAATCCCTGGACGTTCGTAATTTCGTCGGTGAATTTTGGCCAGATTGAGCAGGAGAGGCTGTGTACGTTGGAAGTTTTAGTAGGCTAAACAAGTTCAGAGGCCAAGTGTTTGTGGTTCGTTTGAGAGGTTACCAGTGGGAGATGAGGACCAGCAAGAGCTTTCAGGGCTGGCACCTTTAGTGTAGGAGCAATCCCTGGACGTTCGTAATTTCGTTGGTGAATTTTGGCCAGATTGAGCAGGAGAGGCTGTGTACGTTGGAAGTTTTAGTAGGCTAAACAAGTTCAGAGCCCAAGTGTTTGTGGTTCGTTTGAGAGGTTACCAGTGGGAGATGAGGACCAGCAAGAGCTTTCAGGGCTGGCACCTTTAGTGTAGGAGCAATCCCTGGACGTTCGCAATGTCGGTGTTGAGCTCTGGCCAGATTGAGCAGGAGAGGCTGTGTACGTTGGAAGTTTTAGTAGGCGAAACAAGTTCAGAGCCCAAGTGTTTGTGGTTCGTTTGAGAGGTTACCAGTGGGAGATGAGGACCAGCAAGAGCTTTCAGGGCTGGCACCTTTAGTGTAGGAGCAATCCCTGGACATTCGCAATTTCGGTGTTGAGCTCTGGCCAGATTGAGCCGGAGAGGCTGTGTACGTTGGAAGTTTTAGTAGGCTAAACAAGTTCAGAGCCCAAGTCTTTGTGGTTCGTTTGAGAGGTTACCAGTGGGAGATGAGGACCAGCAAGAGCTTTCAGGGCTGGCACCTTTAGTGTAGGAGCAATCCCTGGACGTTCGCAATTTCGGTGTTGAGCTCTGGCCAGATTGAGCCGGAGAGGCTGTGTACGTTGGAAGTTTTATTAGGCGAAACAAGTTGAGAGCCCAAGTGTTTGTGGTTCGTTTGAGAGGTTACCAGTGGGAGATGAGGACCAGCAAGAGCTTTCAGGGCTGGCACCTTTAGTGTAGGAGCAATCCCTGGACGTTCGCAATTTCGGTGTTGAGCTCTGGCCAGATTGAGCAGGAGAGGCTGTGTACGTTGGAAGTTTTAGTAGGCTAAACAAGTTCAGAGGCCAAGTGTTTGTGGTTCGTTTGAGAGGTTACCAGTGGGAGATGAGGACCAGCAAGAGCTTTCAGGGCTGGCACCTTTAGTGTAGGAGCAATCCCTGGACGTTCGTAATTTCGTTGGTGAATTTTGGCCAGATTGAGCAGGAGAGTCTGTGTACGTTGGAAGTTTTAGTAGGCTAAACAAGTTGAGAGCCCAAGTGTTTGTGGTTCGTTTGAGAGGTTACCAGTGGGAGATGAGGACCAGCAAGAGCTTTCAGGGCTGGCACCTTTAGTGTAGGAGCAATCCCTGGACGTTCGCAATGTCGGTGTTGAGCTCTGGCCAGATTGAGCAGGAGAGTCTGTGTACGTTGGAAGTTTTAGTAGGCTAAACAAGTTGAGAGCCCAAGTGTTTGTGGTTCGTTTGAGAGGTTACCAGTGGGAGATGAGGACCAGCAAGAGCTTTCAGGGCTGGCACCTTTAGTGTAGGAGCAATCCCTGGACGTTCGCAATTTCGTTGGTGAATTTTGGCCAGATTGAGCAGGAGAGGCTGTGTACGTTGGAAGTTTTAGTAGGCGAAACAAGTTTAGAGCCCAAGTGTTTGTGGTTCGTTTGAGAGGTTACCAGTGGGAGATGAGGACCAGCAAGAGCTTTCAGGGCTGGCACCTTTAGTGTAGGAGCAATCCCTGGACGTTCGTAATTTCGTTGGTGAATTTTGGCCAGATTGAGCAGGAGAGGCTGTGTACGTTGGAAGTTTTAGTAGGCTAAACAAGTTCAGAGCCCAAGTGTTTGTGGTTCGTTTGAGAGGTTACCAGTGGGAGATGAGGACCAGCAAGAGCTTTCAGGGCTGGCACCTTTAGTGTAGGAGCAATCCCTGGACGTTCGTAATTTCGTTGGTGAATTTTGGCCAGATTGAGCAGGAGAGGCTGTGTACGTTGGAAGTTTTAGTAGGCTAAACAAGTTCAGAGGCCAAGTGTTTGTGGTTCGTTTGAGAGGTTACCAGTGGGAGATGAGGACCAGCAAGAGCTTTCAGGGCTGGCACCTTTAGTGTAGGAGCAATCCCTGGACGTTCGCAATGTCGGTGTTGAGCTCTGGCCAGATTGAGCAGGAGAGGCTGTGTACGTTGGAAGTTTTAGTAGGCTAAACAAATTCAGAGCCCAAGTGTTTGTGGTTCGTTTGAGAGGTTACCAGTGGGAGATGAGGACCAGCAAGAGCTTTCAGGGCTGGCACCTTTAGTGTAGGAGCAATCCCTGGACGTTCGCAATTTCGTTGGTGAATTTTGGCCAGATTGAGCAGGAGAGGCTGTGTACGTTGGAAGTTTTAGTAGGCGAAACAAGTTTAGAGCCCAAGTGTTTGTGGTTCGTTTGAGAGGTTACCAGTGGGAGATGAGGACCAGCAAGAGCTTTCAGGGCTGGCACCTTTAGTGTAGGAGCAATCCCTGGACGTTCGTAATTTCGTCGGTGAATTTTGGCCAGATTGAGCAGGAGAGGCTGTGTACGTTGGAAGTTTTAGTAGGCTAAACAAGTTCAGAGCCCAAGTGTTTGTGGTTCGTTTGAGAGGTTACCAGTGGGAGATGAGGACCAGCAAGAGCTTTCAGGGCTGGCACCTTTAGTGTAGGAGCAATCGCTGGACGTTCGCAATTTCGGTGTTGAGCTCTGGCCAGATTGAGCAGGAGAGGCTGTGTACGTTGGAAGTTTTAGTAGGCTAAACAAGTTCAGAGCCCAAGTGTTTGTGGTTCGTTTGAGAGGTTACCAGTGGGAGATGAGGACCAGCAAGAGCTTTCAGGGCTGGCACCTTTAGTGTAGGAGCAATCCCTGGACGTTCGTAATTTCGTTGGTGAATTTTGGCCAGATTGAGCAGGAGAGGCTGTGTACGTTGGAAGTTTTAGTAGGCGAAACAAGTTCAGAGCCCAAGTGTTTGTGGTTCGTTTGAGAGGTTACCAGTGGGAGATGAGGACCAGCAAGAGCTTTCAGGGCTGGCACCTTTAGTGTAGGAGCAATCCCTGGACGTTCGTAATTTTGTCGGTGAATTTTGGCCAGATTGAGCAGGAGAGGCTGTGTACGTTGGAAGTTTTAGTAGGCTAAACAAGTTCAGAGGCCAAGTGTTTGTGGTTCGTTTGAGAGGTTACCAGTGGGAGATGAGGACCAGCAAGAGCTTTCAGGGCTGGCACCTTTAGTGTAGGAGCAATCCCTGGACGTTCGTAATTTCGTTGGTGAATTTTGGCCAGATTGAGCAGGAGAGGCTGTGTACGTTGGAAGTTTTAGTAGGCTAAACAAGTTCAGAGCCCAAGTGTTTGTGGTTCGTTTGAGAGGTTACCAGTGGGAGATGAGGACCAGCAAGAGCTTTCAGGGCTGGCACCTTTAGTGTAGGAGCAATCCCTGGACGTTCGCAATGTCGGTGTTGAGCTCTGGCCAGATTGAGCAGGAGAGGCTGTGTACGTTGGAAGTTTTAGTAGGCGAAACAAGTTCAGAGCCCAAGTGTTTGTGGTTCGTTTGAGAGGTTACCAGTGGGAGATGAGGACCAGCAAGAGCTTTCAGGGCTGGCACCTTTAGTGTAGGAGCAATCCCTGGACGTTCGCAATGTCGGTGTTGAGCTCTGGCCAGATTGAGCAGGAGAGGCTGTGTACGTTGGAAGTTTTAGTAGGCTAAACAAGTTCAGAGCCCAAGTGTTTGTGGTTCGTTTGAGAGGTTACCAGTGGGAGATGAGGACCAGCAAGAGCTTTCAGGGCTGGCACCTTTAGTGTAGGAGCAATCCCTGGACGTTCGCAATGTCGGTGTTGAGCTCTGGCCAGATTGAGCAGGAGAGGCTGTGTACGTTGGAAGTTTTAGTAGGCTAAACAAGTTCAGAGCCCAAGTGTTTGTGGTTCGTTTGAGAGGTTACCAGTGGGAGATGAGGACCAGCAAGAGCTTTCAGGGCTGGCACCTTTAGTGTAGGAGCAATCCCTGGACGTTCGCAATTTCGGTGTTGAGCTCTGGCCAGATTGAGCAGGAGAGGCTGTGTACGTTGGAAGTTTTAGTAGGCGAAACAAGTTCAGAGCCCAAGTGTTTGTGGTTCGTTTGAGAGGTTACCAGTGGGAGATGAGGACCAGCAAGAGCTTTCAGGGCTGGCACCTTTAGTGTAGGAGCAATCGCTGGACGTTCGTAATTTCGTTGGTGAATTTTGGCCAGATTGAGCAGGAGAGTCTGTGTACGTTGGAAGTTTTAGTAGGCTAAACAAGTTCAGAGCCCAAGTGTTTGTGGTTCGTTTGAGAGGTTACCAGTGGGAGATGAGGACCAGCAAGAGCTTTCAGGGCTGGCACCTTTAGTGTAGGAGCAATCCCTGGACGTTCGCAATTTCGGTGTTGAGCTCTGGCCAGATTGAGCCGGAGAGGCTGTGTAGGTTGGAAGTTTTAGTAGGCTAAACAAGTTCAGAGCCCAAGTGTTTGTGGTTCGTTTGAGAGGTTACCAGTGGGAGATGAGGACCAGCAAGAGCTTTCAGGGCTGGCACCTTTAGTGTAGGAGCAATCCCTGGACGTTCGCAATTTCGGTGTTGAGCTCTGGCCAGATTGAGCAGGAGAGGCTGTGTACGTTGGAAGTTTTAGTAGGCTAAACAAGTTCAGAGGCCAAGTGTTTGTGGTTCGTTTGAGAGGTTACCAGTGGGAGATGAGGACCAGCAAGAGCTTTCAGGGCTGGCACCTTTAGTGTAGGAGGAATCCCTGGACGTTCGTAATTTCGTTGGTGAATTTTGGCCAGATTGAGCAGGAGAGGCTGTGTACGTTGGAAGTTTTAGTAGGCTAAACAAGTTTAGAGCCCAAGTGTTTGTGGTTCGTTTGAGAGGTTACCAGTGGGAGATGAGGACCAGCAAGAGCTTTCAGGGCTGGCACCTTTAGTGTAGGAGCAATCGCTGGACGTTCGCAATGTCGGTGTTGAGCTCTGGCCAGATTGAGCAGGAGAGGCTGTGTACGTTGGAAGTTTTAGTAGGCGAAACAAGTTCAGAGCCCAAGTGTTTGTGGTTCGTTTGAGAGGTTACCAGTGGGAGATGAGGACCAGCAAGAGCTTTCAGGGCTGGCACCTTTAGTGTAGGAGCAATCCCTGGACGTTCGCAATGTCGGTGTTGAGCTCTGGCCAGATTGAGCAGGAGAGGCTGTGTACGTTGGAAGTTTTAGTAGGCTAAACAAGTTCAGAGGCCAAGTGTTTGTGGTTCGTTTGAGAGGTTACCAGTGGGAGATGAGGACCAGCAAGAGCTTTCAGGGCTGGCACCTTTAGTGTAGGAGCAATCGCTGGACGTTCGCAATTTCGGTGTTGAGCTCTGGCCAGATTGAGCAGGAGAGGCTGTGTACGTTGGAAGTTTTAGTAGGCGAAACAAGTTCAGAGCCCAAGTGTTTGTGGTTCGTTTGAGAGGTTACCAGTGGGAGATGAGGACCAGCAAGAGCTTTCAGGGCTGGCACCTTTAGTGTAGGAGCAATCCCTGGACGTTCGCACTTTCGGTGTTGAGCTCTGGCCAGATTGAGCAGGAGAGGCTGTGTACGTTGGAAGTTTTAGTAGGCTAAACAAGTTTAGAGCCCAAGTGTTTGTGGTTCGTTTGAGAGGTTACCAGTGGGAGATGAGGACCAGCAAGAGCTTTCAGGGCTGGCACCTTTAGTGTAGGAGCAATCCCTGGACGTTCGCAATGTCGGTGTTGAGCTCTGGCCAGATTGAGCAGGAGAGGCTGTGTACGTTGGAAGTTTTAGTAGGCTAAACAAATTCAGAGCCCAAGTGTTTGTGGTTCGTTTGAGAGGTTACCAGTGGGAGATGAGGACCAGCAAGAGCTTTCAGGGCTGGCACCTTTAGTGTAGGAGCAATCCCTGGACGTTCGCAATTTCGTTGGTGAATTTTGGCCAGATTGAGCAGGAGAGGCTGTGTACGTTGGAAGTTTTAGTAGGCGAAACAAGTTCAGAGCCCAAGTGTTTGTGGTTCGTTTGAGAGGTTACCAGTGGGAGATGAGGACCAGCAAGAGCTTTCAGGGCTGGCACCTTTAGTGTAGGAGCAATCCCTGGACGTTCGTAATTTCGTCGGTGAATTTTGGCCAGATTGAGCAGGAGAGGCTGTGTACGTTGGAAGTTTTAGTAGGCTAAACAAGTTCAGAGCCCAAGTGTTTGTGGTTCGTTTGAGAGGTTACCAGTGGGAGATGAGGACCAGCAAGAGCTTTCAGGGCTGGCACCTTTAGTGTAGGAGCAATCCCTGGACGTTCGTAATTTCGTTGGTGAATTTTGGCCAGATTGAGCAGGAGAGGCTGTGTACGTTGGAAGTTTTAGTAGGCTAAACAAGTTCAGAGCCCAAGTGTTTGTGGTTCGTTTGAGAGGTTACCAGTGGGAGATGAGGACCAGCAAGAGCTTTCAGGGCTGGCACCTTTAGTGTAGGAGCAATCCCTGGACGTTCGCAATTTCGGTGTTGAGCTCTGGCCAGATTGAGCAGGAGAGGCTGTGTACGTTGGAAGTTTTAGTAGGCGAAACAAGTTCAGAGCCCAAGTGTTTGTGGTTCGTTTGAGAGGTTACCAGTGGGAGATGAGGACCAGCAAGAGCTTTCAGGGCTGGCACCTTTAGTGTAGGAGCAATCCCTGGACGTTCGTAATTTCGTTGGTGAATTTTGGCCAGATTGAGCAGGAGAGGCTGTGTACGTTGGAAGTTTTAGTAGGCTAAACAAGTTCAGAGCCCAAGTGTTTGTGGTTCATTTGAGAGGTTACCAGTGGGAGATGAGGTCCAGCAAGAGCTTTCAGGGCTGGCACCTTTAGTGTAGGAGCAATCCCTGGACGTTCGCAATGTCGGTGTTGAGCTCTGGCCAGATTGAGCAGGAGAGGCTGTGTACGTTGGAAGTTTTAGTAGGCTAAACAAGTTCAGAGCCCAAGTGTTTGTGGTTCGTTTGAGAGGTTACCAGTGGGAGATGAGGACCAGCAAGAGCTTTCAGGGCTGGCACCTTTAGTGTAGGAGCAATCCCTGGACGTTCGCAATTTCGGTGTTGAGCTCTGGCCAGATTGAGCAGGAGAGGCTGTGTACGTTGGAAGTTTTAGTAGGCTAAACAAGTTCAGAGCCCAAGTGTTTGTGGTTCGTTTGAGAGGTTACCAGTGGGAGATGAGGACCAGCAAGAGCTTTCAGGGCTGGCACCTTTAGTGTAGGAGCAATCCCTGGACGTTCGTAATTTCGTTGGTGAATTTTGGCCAGATTGAGCAGGAGAGGCTGTGTACGTTGGAAGTTTTAGTAGGCGAAACAAGTTCAGAGCCCAAGTGTTTGTGGTTCGTTTGAGAGGTTACCAGTGGGAGATGAGGACCAGCAAGAGCTTTCAGGGCTGGCACCTTTAGTGTAGGAGCAATCCCTGGACGTTCGTAATTTTGTCGGTGAATTTTGGCCAGATTGAGCAGGAGAGGCTGTGTACGTTGGAAGTTTTAGTAGGCTAAACAAGTTCAGAGGCCAAGTGTTTGTGGTTCGTTTGAGAGGTTACCAGTGGGAGATGAGGACCAGCAAGAGCTTTCAGGGCTGGCACCTTTAGTGTAGGAGCAATCCCTGGACGTTCGTAATTTCGTTGGTGAATTTTGGCCAGATTGAGCAGGAGAGGCTGTGTACGTTGGAAGTTTTAGTAGGCTAAACAAGTTCAGAGCCCAAGTGTTTGTGGTTCGTTTGAGAGGTTACCAGTGGGAGATGAGGACCAGCAAGAGCTTTCAGGGCTGGCACCTTTAGTGTAGGAGCAATCCCTGGACGTTCGCAATGTCGGTGTTGAGCTCTGGCCAGATTGAGCAGGAGAGGCTGTATACGTTGGAAGTTTTAGTAGGCGAAACAAGTTCAGAGCCCAAGTGTTTGTGGTTCGTTTGAGAGGTTACCAGTGGGAGATGAGGACCAGCAAGAGCTTTCAGGGCTGGCACCTTTAGTGTAGGAGCAATCCCTGGACGTTCGCAATGTCGGTGTTGAGCTCTGGCCAGATTGAGCAGGAGAGGCTGTGTACGTTGGAAGTTTTAGTAGGCTAAACAAGTTCAGAGCCCAAGTGTTTGTGGTTCGTTTGAGAGGTTACCAGTGGGAGATGAGGACCAGCAAGAGCTTTCAGGGCTGGCACCTTTAGTGTAGGAGCAATCCCTGGACGTTCGCAATTTCGGTGTTGAGCTCTGGCCAGATTGAGCAGGAGAGGCTGTGTACGTTGGAAGTTTTAGTAGGCTAAACAAGTTCAGAGCCCAAGTGTTTGTGGTTCGTTTGAGAGGTTACCAGTGGGAGATGAGGACCAGCAAGAGCTTTCAGGGCTGGCACCTTTAGTGTAGGAGCAATCCCTGGACGTTCGCAATTTCGGTGTTGAGCTCTGGCCAGATTGAGCAGGAGAGGCTGTGTACGTTGGAAGTTTTAGTAGGCGAAACAAGTTCAGAGGCCAAGTGTTTGTGGTTCGTTTGAGAGGTTACCAGTGGGAGATGAGGACCAGCAAGAGCTTTCAGGGCTGGCACCTTTAGTGTAGGAGCAATCCCTGGACGTTCGTAATTTCGTTGGTGAATTTTGGCCAGATTGAGCAGGAGAGGCTGTGTACGTTGGAAGTTTTAGTAGGCGAAACAAGTTCAGAGCCCAAGTGTTTGTGGTTCGTTTGAGAGGTTACCAGTGGGAGATGAGGACCAGCAAGAGCTTTCAGGGCTGGCACCTTTAGTGTAGGAGCAATCCCTGGACGTTCGTAATTTTGTCGGTGAATTTTGGCCAGATTGAGCAGGAGAGGCTGTGTACGTTGGAAGTTTTAGTAGGCTAAACAAGTTCAGAGGCCAAGTGTTTGTGGTTCGTTTGAGAGGTTACCAGTGGGAGATGAGGACCAGCAAGAGCTTTCAGGGCTGGCACCTTTAGTGTAGGAGCAATCCCTGGACGTTCGTAATTTCGTTGGTGAATTTTGGCCAGATTGAGCAGGAGAGGCTGTGTACGTTGGAAGTTTTAGTAGGCTAAACAAGTTCAGAGCCCAAGTGTTTGTGGTTCGTTTGAGAGGTTACCAGTGGGAGATGAGGACCAGCAAGAGCTTTCAGGGCTGGCACCTTTAGTGTAGGAGCAATCCCTGGACGTTCGCAATGTCGGTGTTGAGCTCTGGCCAGATTGAGCAGGAGAGGCTGTGTACGTTGGAAGTTTTAGTAGGCGAAACAAGTTCAGAGCCCAAGTGTTTGTGGTTCGTTTGAGAGGTTACCAGTGGGAGATGAGGACCAGCAAGAGCTTTCAGGGCTGGCACCTTTAGTGTAGGAGCAATCCCTGGACGTTCGCAATGTCGGTGTTGAGCTCTGGCCAGATTGAGCAGGAGAGGCTGTGTACGTTGGAAGTTTTAGTAGGCTAAACAAGTTCAGAGCCCAAGTGTTTGTGGTTCGTTTGAGAGGTTACCAGTGGGAGATGAGGACCAGCAAGAGCTTTCAGGGCTGGCACCTTTAGTGTAGGAGCAATCCCTGGACGTTCGCAATTTCGGTGTTGAGCTCTGGCCAGATTGAGCAGGAGAGGCTGTGTACGTTGGAAGTTTTAGTAGGCTAAACAAGTTCAGAGCCCAAGTGTTTGTGGTTCGTTTGAGAGGTTACCAGTGGGAGATGAGGACCAGCAAGAGCTTTCAGGGCTGGCACCTTTAGTGTAGGAGCAATCCCTGGACGTTCGCAATTTCGGTGTTGAGCTCTGGCCAGATTGAGCAGGAGAGGCTGTGTACGTTGGAAGTTTTAGTAGGCGAAACAAGTTCAGAGCCCAAGTGTTTGTGGTTCGTTTGAGAGGTTACCAGTGGGAGATGAGGACCAGCAAGAGCTTTCAGGGCTGGCACCTTTAGTGTAGGAGCAATCGCTGGACGTTCGTAATTTCGTTGGTGAATTTTGGCCAGATTGAGCAGGAGAGTCTGTGTACGTTGGAAGTTTTAGTAGGCTAAACAAGTTCAGAGGCCAAGTGTTTGTGGTTCGTTTGAGAGGTTACCAGTGGGAGATGAGGACCAGCAAGAGCTTTCAGGGCTGGCACCTTTAGTGTAGGAGCAATCCCTGGACGTTCGCAATTTCGGTGTTGAGCTCTGGCCAGATTGAGCCGGAGAGGCTGTGTAGGTTGGAAGTTTTAGTAGGCTAAACAAGTTCAGAGCCCAAGTGTTTGTGGTTCGTTTGAGAGGTTACCAGTGGGAGATGAGGACCAGCAAGAGCTTTCAGGGCTGGCACCTTTAGTGTAGGAGCAATCCCTGGACGTTCGCAATTTCGGTGTTGAGCTCTGGCCAGATTGAGCAGGAGAGGCTGTGTACGTTGGAAGTTTTAGTAGGCTAAACAAGTTCAGAGGCCAAGTGTTTGTGGTTCGTTTGAGAGGTTACCAGTGGGAGATGAGGACCAGCAAGAGCTTTCAGGGCTGGCACCTTTAGTGTAGGAGGAATCCCTGGACGTTCGTAATTTCGTTGGTGAATTTTGGCCAGATTGAGCAGGAGAGGCTGTGTACGTTGGAAGTTTTAGTAGGCTAAACAAGTTTAGAGCCCAAGTGTTTGTGGTTCGTTTGAGAGGTTACCAGTGGGAGATGAGGACCAGCAAGAGCTTTCAGGGCTGGCACCTTTAGTGTAGGAGCAATCGCTGGACGTTCGCAATGTCGGTGTTGAGCTCTGGCCAGATTGAGCAGGAGAGGCTGTGTACGTTGGAAGTTTTAGTAGGCTAAACAAGTTCAGAGCCCAAGTGTTTGTGGTTCGTTTGAGAGGTTACCAGTGGGAGATGAGGACCAGCAAGAGCTTTCAGGGCTGGCACCTTTAGTGTAGGAGCAATCCCTGGACGTTCGCAATGTTGGTGTTGAGCTCTGGCCAGATTGAGCAGGAGAGGCTGTGTACGTTGGAAGTTTTAGTAGGCTAAACAAGTTCAGAGCCCGAGTGTTTGTGGTTCGTTTGAGAGGTTACCAGTGGGAGATGAGGACCAGCAAGAGCTTTCAGGGCTGGCACCTTTAGTGTAGGAGCAATCGCTGGACGTTCGCAATTTCGGTGTTGAGCTCTGGCCAGATTGAGCAGGAGAGGCTGTGTACGTTGGAAGTTTTAGTAGGCGAAACAAGTTCAGAGCCCAAGTGTTTGTGGTTCGTTTGAGAGGTTACCAGTGGGAGATGAGGACCAGCAAGAGCTTTCAGGGCTGACACCTTTAGTGTAGGTGCAATCCCTGGACGTTCGCAATTTCGGTGTTGAGCTCTGGCCAGATTGAGCAGGAGAGGCTGTGTACGTTGGAAGTTTTAGTAGGCTAAACAAGTTCAGAGCCCAAGTGTTTGTGGTGCGTTTGAGAGGTTACCAGTGGGAGATGAGGACCAGCAAGAGCTTTCAGGGCTGGCACCTTTAGTGTAGGAGCAATCCCTGGACGTTCGCAATGTCGGTGTTGAGCTCTGGCCAGATTGAGCAGGAGAGGCTGTGTACGTTGGAAGTTTTAGTAGGCGAAACAAGTTCAGAGCCCAAGTGTTTGTGGTTCGTTTGAGAGGTTACCAGTGGGAGATGAGGACCAGCAAGAGCTTTCAGGGCTGGCACCTTTAGTGTAGGAGCAATCCCTGGACGTTCGCAATGTCGGTGTTGAGCTCTGGCCAGATTGAGCAGGAGAGGCTGTGTACGTTGGAAGTTTTAGTAGGCTAAACAAGTTCAGAGGCCAAGTGTTTGTGGTTCGTTTGAGAGGTTACCAGTGGGAGATGAGGACCAGCAAGAGCTTTCAGGGCTGGCACCTTTAGTGTAGGAGCAATCGCTGGACGTTCGCAATTTCGGTGTTGAGCTCTGGCCAGATTGAGCAGGAGAGGCTGTGTACGTTGGAAGTTTTAGTAGGCGAAACAAGTTCAGAGCCCAAGTGTTTGTGGTTCGTTTGAGAGGTTACCAGTGGGAGATGAGGACCAGCAAGAGCTTTCAGGCTGGCACCTTTAGTGTAGGAGCAATCCCTGGACGTTCGCACTTTCGGTGTTGAGCTCTGGCCAGATTGAGCAGGAGAGGCTGTGTACGTTGGAAGTTTTAGTAGGCTAAACAAGTTAGAGCCCAAGTGTTTGTGGTTCGTTTGAGAGGTTACCAGTGGGAGATGAGGACCAGCAAGAGCTTTCAGGGCTGGCACCTTTAGTGTAGGAGCAATCCTGGACGTTCGCAATGTCGGTGTTGAGCTCTGGCCAGATTGAGCAGGAGAGGCTGTGTACGTTGGAAGTTTTAGTAGGCTAAACAAGTTCAGAGCCCAAGTGTTTGTGGTTCGTTTGAGAGGTTACCAGTGGGAGATGAGGACCAGCAAGAGCTTTCAGGCCTGGCACCTTTAGTGTAGGAGCAATCCCTGGACGTTCGCAATGTCGGTGTTGAGCTCTGGCCAGATTGAGCAGGAGAGGCTGTGTACGTTGGAAGTTTTAGTAGGCGAAACAAGTTCAGAGCCCAAGTGTTTGTGGTTCGTTTGAGAGGTTACCAGTGGGAGATGAGGACCAGCAAGAGCTTTCAGGGCTGGCACCTTTAGTGTAGGAGCAATCCCTGGACGTTCGTAATTTCATTGGTGAATTGTGGCCAGATTGAGCAGGAGAGGCTGTGTACGTTGGAAGTTTTAGTAGGCTAAACAAGTTCAGAGCCCAAGTGTTTGTGGTTCGTTTGAGAGGTTACCAGTGGGAGATGAGGACCAGCAAGAGCTTTCAGGGCTGGCACCTTTAGTGTAGGAGCAATCCCTGGACGTTCGCAATTTCGGTGTTGAGCTCTGGCCAGATTGAGCAGGAGAGGCTGTGTACGTTGGAAGTTTTAGTAGGCTAAACAAGTTCAGAGCCCAAGTGTTTGTGGTTCGTTTGAGAGGTTACCAGTGGGAGATGAGGAGCAGCAAGAGCTTTCAGGGCTGGCACCTTTAGCGTAGGAGCAATCGCTGGACGTTCGCAATTTCGGTGTTGAGCTCTGGCCAGATTGAGCAGGAGAGGCA
>NW_026776687.1:5000-74743 GCF_030936135.1 Gavia stellata | reverse complement strand
TGGTGCCAGCCCTGAAAGCTCTTGCTGGTCCTCATCTCCCACTGGTAACCTCTCAAACGAACCACAAACACTTGGGCTCTGAACTTGTTTAGCCTACTAAAACTTCCAACGTACACAGCCTCTCCTGCTCAATCTGGCCAGAGCTCAACACCGAAATTGCGAACGTCCAGCGATTGCTCCTACACTAAAGGTGCCAGCCCTGAAAGCTCTTGCTGGTCCTCATCTCCAACTGGTAACCTCTCAAACAAACCACAAACACTTGGGCTCTGAACTTGTTTAGCCTACTAAAACTTCCAACGTACACAGCCTCTCCTGCTCAATCTGGCCAAAATTCAACACCGAAATTGCGAACGTCCAGCGATTGCTCCTACACTAAAGGTGCCAGCCCTGAAAGCTCTTGCTGGTCCTCATCTCCCACTGGTAACCTCTCAAACGAACCACAAACACTTGGGCTCTGAACTTGTTTAGCCTACTAAAACTTCCAACGTACACAGCCTCTCCTGCTCAATCTGGCCAGAGCTCAACACCGAAATTGCGAACGTCCAGCGATTGCTCCTACACTAAAGGTGCCAGCCCTGAAAGCTCTTGCTGGTCCTCATCTCCCACTGGTAACCTCTCAAACGAACCACAAACACTTGGGCTCTGAACTTGTTTAGCCTACTAAAACTTCCAACGTACACAGCCTCTCCTGCTCAATCTGGCCAAATTCAACACCGAAATTGCGAACGTCCAGGGATTGCTCCTACACTAAAGGTGCCAGCCCTGAAAGCTCTTGCTGGTCCTCATCTCCCACTGGTAACCTCTCAAACGAACCACAAACACTTGGCCTCTGAACTTGTTTAGCCTACTAAAACTTCCAACGTACACAGCCTCTCCTGCTCAATCTGGCCAGAGCTCAACACCGACATTGCGAACGTCCAGCGATTGCTCCTACACTAAAGGTGCCAGCCCTGAAAGCTCTTGCTGGTCCTCATCTCCCACTGGTAACCTCCCAAACGAACCACAAACACTTGGGCTCTGAACTTGTTTAGCCTACTAAAACTTCCAACGTACACAGCCTCTCCTGCTCAATCTGGCCAGAGCTCAACTCCGAAATTGCGAACGTCCAGCGATTGCTCCTACACTAAAGGTGCCAGCCCTGAAAGCTCTTGCTGGTCCTCATCTCCCACTGGTAACCTCTCAAACGAACCACAAACACTTGGGCTCTGAACTTGTTTAGCCTACTAAAACTTCCAACGTACACAGCCTCTCCTGCTCAATCTGGCCAGAGCTCAACACCGAAATTGCGAACGTCCAGCGATTGCTCCTACACTAAAGGTGCCAGCCCTGAAAGCTCTTGCTGGTCCTCATCTCCCACTGGTAACCTCTCAAACGAACCACAAACACTTGGCCTCTGAACTTGTTTAGCCTACTAAAACTTCCAACGTACACAGCCTCTCCTGCTCAATCTGGCCAGAGCTCAACACCGAAATTGCGAACGTCCAGCGATTGCTCCTACACTAAAGGTGCCAGCCCTGAAAGCTCTTGCTGGTCCTCATCTCCCACTG
Organism: Gavia stellata; assembly: GCF_030936135.1. Taxonomy (NCBI): domain Eukaryota; kingdom Metazoa; phylum Chordata; class Aves; order Gaviiformes; family Gaviidae; genus Gavia; species Gavia stellata. Next base: position 73,196 of record NW_026776687.1, on the reverse strand, counting down.
GTAACCTCTCAAACGAACCACAAACACTTGGCCTCTGAACTTGTTTAGCCTACTAAAACTTCCAACGTACACAGCCTCTCCTGCTCAATCTGGCCAGAGCTCAACACCGAAATTGTGAACGTCCAGCGATTGCTCCTACACTAAAGGTGCCAGCCCTGAAAGCTCTTGCTGGTCCTCATCTCCCACTGGTAACCTCTCAAACGAACCACAAACACTTGGGCTCTGAACTTGTTTAGCCTACTAAAACTTCCAACGTACACAGCCTCTCCTGCTCAATCTGGCCAGAGCTCAACTGCGAAATTGCGAATGTCCAGGGATTGCTCCTACACTAAAGGTGCCAGCCCTGAAAGCTCTTGCTGGTCCTCAATCTCCCACTGGTAACCTCTCAAACGAACCACAAACACTTGGGCTCTGAACTTGTTTAGCCTACTAAAACTTCCAACGTACACAGCCTCTCCTGCTCAATCTGGCCAGAGCTCAACTCCGAAATTGCGAACGTCCAGCGATTGCTCCTACACTAAAGGTGCCAGCCCTGAAAGCTCTTGCTGGTCCTCATCTCCCACTGGTAACCTCTCAAACGAACCACAAACACTTGGGCTCTGAACTTGTTTAGCCTACAAAACTTCCAACGTACACAGTCTCTCCTGCTCAACCTGGCCAGAGCTCAACACCGAAATTGCGAACGTCCAGGGATTGCTCCTACACTAAAGGTGCCAGCCCTGAAAGCTCTTGGTCGTCCCCATCTCCCACTGGTAACCGCTAAAACAAACCTCAAGCACTTCGGTTCTGATCTTGTTTAGACACTCCAATGTCCAGACGTATCATGTCTTCCTCTCACTAATTCACAGCAGAGCTCAACACCGAAATTGCGAACGTCCAGCGATTGCTCCTACACTAAAGGTGCCAGCCCTGAAAGCTCTTGCTGGTCCTCATCTCCCACCTGTAACCTATAAAACGAAACACAAACACTTGGGCTCTGAACTTGTTTAGACACTCCAAGGTCCAGACGTATCATCGCTTCCTCTCGCTAATTCACGTCAGAGCTCAACACCGATATTGCGAACGTCCACAGATTGCTCCTACAATGAAGGTGCCAGCCCTGAAAGCTGTTGCTGGTGCTCATCTCCCACTGGTAATCTCTAAACCGAACCACAAACACTTGGGCTCTGAACTTGTTTAGACACTCAAAGGTCCAGACATATCATTGCTTCCTTTCGCTAATTCACGTCTGAGCTCAATACCGAAATTCCCAACGTCCAGCGATTGCTCCTACACTGAAGGTGCCAGCCCTGAAAGCTCTTGCTGGTCCTCATCTCCCACTACTAACCTCTAAAACGAACCACAAACACGTGGGCTCTGAACTTGTTTAGACACTCAAAGGTCCAGACGTATCATCGCTTCCTCTTGCTAATTTTCGTCAGAGCTCAACACTGAACTTGCGAACATCCACCGATTGCTCCTACACTAAAGGTGCCAGCCCTGAAAGCTCTTGCTGGTCCTCATCTCCCACTGGTAACCTCTCAAACGAACCACAGACACTTGGGCTCTCAAGTTGTTTAGCCTACTAAAACTTCCAACGTACACAGCCTCCCCTGCTCAATCTGGCCAGAGCTCAACACCGATATTGCGAACATCCAGCAATTGGTCCTACACTAAAGGTGCCAGCCCTGACAGCTCTTGCTCGTCCTCATCTCTGGTAACCTCTCAAACGAACCACAAACACCTGAGCTCTGAACTTATTTGGACACTCCAAGGTCCAGACGTATCATCACTTCCTCTCTCTAATTCACGTCAGAGCTCAACACTGAACTTGAGAACGTCCACCGATTCCTCCTACACTAAAGCTGCCAGCCCCTGAAACCTCTTGGTGGTCCTCATCTCCCTCTGCTGACCTCTCAAACGAATAACAAACACTTGGGCTCTGAACTTGTTTAGACACTCCAAGGTCCAGACATATCTACGCTTCCTCTCGCTAATTCACGTCAGAGCTCAACACCGAAATTGCGAACGTCAAACGATCACTCCTACACTACAGGTACCGGCCCTGAAAGCTCTTGCTGGTCCTCATCTCCCACTGGTAACCTCTAAAAGGAACCTCCAGCATTTGGGCTCTGAACTTGTTTAGACACTCCAAGGTCCAGACGTATGATCGCTTCCTCTCACTAGTTCACATCAGAGATCAACACCGAAATTGCGAACTTGCAACGATTGCTCCCACACTAAAGCTGCCAGTCCTGCAACCTCTTGCTGGTCCTCATCTCCAACTAGTAACCTCTAAAACTAACCACAAACACTTGGGCTCTGAACTTGTTTAGGCTACTAAACCTTCCAACATACACTCAATCTCTTCCTCAGTCTGGCCAGAGCTCAACACCGAAATTGCAAACGTCCAAATATTAAGCTTACACTAAAGGTGCCAGCCCTGAAAGCTGTTGCTGGTCCTCATCTCCCACTGGTAACCTCTCAAACGAACCACAAACACTTGGGCTCTGAACTTGTTTAGCCTACTAAAACTTCCAACGTACACTCCCTCTCCTGCTCAGTCTGGCCACAGCTCAACACCGAAATTACAAACGTACAGATATTCATCTTACACTAAAGATGCCAGCCCTGAAAGCTGTTGCTGGTCCTCATCTCCCACTGTTAACCACTCAAACGAACCACAAACACTTGGGCTCTGAACTTGTTTAGCCTACTAAAACTTCCAACGTACACAGCCTCTCCTGCTCAATCTGGCCAGAGCTCAACTGCGAAATTGCGAATGTCCAGGGATTGCTCCTACACTAAAGGTGCCAGCCCTGAAAGCTCTTGCTGGTCCTCATCTCCCACTGGTAACCTCTCAAACGAACCACAAACACTTGGGCTCTGAACTTGTTTAGCCTACTAAAACTTCCAACGTACACAGCCTCTCCTGCTCAATCTGGCCAGAGCTCAACACCGAAATTGCGAACGTCCAGCGATTGCTCCTACACTAAAGGTGCCAGCCCTGAAAGCTCTTGCTGGTCCTCATCTCCCACTGGTAACCTCTCAAACGAACCACAAACACTTGGGCTCTGAACTTGTTTAGCCTACTAAAACTTCCAACGTACACAGCCTCTCCTGCTCAATCTGGCCAGAGCTCAACACCGAAATTGCGAACGTCCAGCGATTGCTCCTACACTAAAGGTGCCAGCCCTGAAAGCTCTTGCTGGTCCTCATCTCCAACTGGTAACCTCTCAAACAAACCACAAACACTTGGGCTCTGAACTTGTTTAGCCTACTAAAACTTCCAACGTACACAGCCTCTCCTGCTCAATCTGGCCAAAATTCAACACCGAAATTGCGAACGTCCAGCGATTGCTCCTACACTAAAGGTGCCAGCCCTGAAAGCTCTTGCTGGTCCTCATCTCCCACTGGTAACCTCTCAAACGAACCACAAACACTTGGGCTCTGAACTTGTTTAGCCTACTAAAACTTCCAACGTACACAGCCTCTCCTGCTCAATCTGGCCAGAGCTCAACACCGAAATTGCGAACGTCCAGCGATTGCTCCTACACTAAAGGTGCCAGCCCTGAAAGCTCTTGCTGGTCCTCATCTCCCACTGGTAACCTCTCAAACGAACCACAAACACTTGGGCTCTGAACTTGTTTAGCCTACTAAAACTTCCAACGTACACAGCCTCTCCTGCTCAATCTGGCCAAAATTCAACACCGAAATTGCGAACGTCCAGGGATTGCTCCTACACTAAAGGTGCCAGCCCTGAAAGCTCTTGCTGGTCCTCATCTCCCACTGGTAACCTCTCAAACGAACCACAAACACTTGGGCTCTGAACTTGTTTAGCCTACTAAAACTTCCAACGTACACAGCCTCTCCTGCTCAATCTGGCCAGAGCTCAACTCCGAAATGCGAACGTCCAGCGATTGCTCCTACACTAAAGGTGCCAGCCCTGAAAGCTCTTGCTGGTCCTCATCTCCCACTGGTAACCTCTCAAACGAACCACAAACACTTGGGCTCTGAACTTGTTTAGCCTACAAAACTTCCAACGTACACAGTCTCTCCTGCTCAACCTGGCCAGAGCTCAACACCGAAATTGCGAACGTCCAGGGATTGCTCCTACACTAAAGGTGCCAGCCCTGAAAGCTCTTGGTCGTCCCCATCTCCCACTGGTAACCGCTAAAACAAACCTCAAGCACTTCGGTTCTGATCTTGTTTAGACACTCCAATGTCCAGACGTATCATGTCTTCCTCTCACTAATTCACAGCAGAGCTCAACACCGAAATTGCGAACGTCCAGCGATTGCTCCTACACTAAAGGTGCCAGCCCTGAAAGCTCTTGCTGGTCCTCATCTCCCACCTGTAACCTATAAAACGAAACACAAACACTTGGGCTCTGAACTTGTTTAGACACTCCAAGGTCCAGACGTATCATCGCTTCCTCTCGCTAATTCACGTCAGAGCTCAACACCGATATTGCGAACGTCCACAGATTGCTCCTACAATGAAGGTGCCAGCCCTGAAAGCTGTTGCTGGTGCTCATCTCCCACTGGTAATCTCTAAACCGAACCACAAACACTTGGGCTCTGAACTTGTTTAGACACTCAAAGGTCCAGACATATCATTGCTTCCTTTCGCTAATTCACGTCTGAGCTCAATACCGAAATTCCCAACGTCCAGCGATTGCTCCTACACTGAAGGTGCCAGCCCTGAAAGCTCTTGCTGGTCCTCATCTCCCACTACTAACCTCTAAAACGAACCACAAACACGTGGGCTCTGAACTTGTTTAGACACTCAAAGGTCCAGACGTATCATCGCTTCCTCTTGCTAATTTTCGTCAGAGCTCAACACTGAACTTGCGAACATCCACCGATTGCTCCTACACTAAAGGTGCCAGCCCTGAAAGCTCTTGCTGGTCCTCATCTCCCACTGGTAACCTCTCAAACGAACCACAGACACTTGGGCTCTCAAGTTGTTTAGCCTACTAAAACTTCCAACGTACACAGCCTCCCCTGCTCAATCTGGCCAGAGCTCAACACCGATATTGCGAACATCCAGCAATTGGTCCTACACTAAAGGTGCCAGCCCTGACAGCTCTTGCTCGTCCTCATCTCTGGTAACCTCTCAAACGAACCACAAACACCTGAGCTCTGAACTTATTTGGACACTCCAAGGTCCAGACGTATCATCACTTCCTCTCTCTAATTCACGTCAGAGCTCAACACTGAACTTGAGAACGTCCACCGATTCCTCCTACACTAAAGCTGCCAGCCCTGAAACCTCTTGGTGGTCCTCATCTCCCTCTGCTGACCTCTCAAACGAATAACAAACACTTGGGCTCTGAACTTGTTTAGACACTCCAAGGTCCAGACATATCTACGCTTCCTCTCGCTAATTCACGTCAGAGCTCAACACCGAAATTGCGAACGTCAAACGATCACTCCTACACTACAGGTACCGGCCCTGAAAGCTCTTGCTGGTCCTCATCTCCCACTGGTAACCTCTAAAAGGAACCTCCAGCATTTGGGCTCTGAACTTGTTTAGACACTCCAAGGTCCAGACGTATGATCGCTTCCTCTCACTAGTTCACATCAGAGATCAACACCGAAATTGCGAACTTGCAACGATTGCTCCCACACTAAAGCTGCCAGTCCTGCAACCTCTTGCTGGTCCTCATCTCCAACTAGTAACCTCTAAAACTAACCACAAACACTTGGGCTCTGAACTTGTTTAGGCTACTAAACCTTCCAACATACACTCAATCTCTTCCTCAGTCTGGCCAGAGCTCAACACCGAAATTGCAAACGTCCAAATATTAAGCTTACACTAAAGGTGCCAGCCCTGAAAGCTGTTGCTGGTCCTCATCTCCCACTGGTAACCTCTCAAACGAACCACAAACACTTGGGCTCTGAACTTGTTTAGCCTACTAAAACTTCCAACGTACACTCCCTCTCCTGCTCAGTCTGGCCACAGCTCAACACCGAAATTACAAACGTACAGATATTCATCTTACACTAAAGATGCCAGCCCTGAAAGCTGTTGCTGGTCCTCATCTCCCACTGTTAACCACTCAAACGAACCACAAACACTTGGGCTCTGAACTTGTTTAGCCTACTAAAACTTCCAACGTACACAGCCTCTCCTGCTCAATCTGGCCAGAGCTCAACTGCGAAATTGCGAATGTCCAGGGATTGCTCCTACACTAAAGGTGCCAGCCCTGAAAGCTCTTGCTGGTCCTCATCTCCCACTGGTAACCTCTCAAACGAACCACAAACACTTGGGCTCTGAACTTGTTTAGCCTACTAAAACTTCCAACGTACACAGCCTCTCCTGCTCAATCTGGCCAGAGCTCAACACCGAAATTGCGAACGTCCAGCGATTGCTCCTACACTAAAGGTGCCAGCCCTGAAAGCTCTTGCTGGTCCTCATCTCCCACTGGTAACCTCTCAAACGAACCACAAACACTTGGGCTCTGAACTTGTTTAGCCTACTAAAACTTCCAACGTACACAGCCTCTCCTGCTCAATCTGGCCAGAGCTCAACACCGAAATTGCGAACGTCCAGCGATTGCTCCTACACTAAAGGTGCCAGCCCTGAAAGCTCTTGCTGGTCCTCATCTCCAACTGGTAACCTCTCAAACAAACCACAAACACTTGGGCTCTGAACTTGTTTAGCCTACTAAAACTTCCAACGTACACAGCCTCTCCTGCTCAATCTGGCCAAAATTCAACACCGAAATTGCGAACGTCCAGCGATTGCTCCTACACTAAAGGTGCCAGCCCTGAAAGCTCTTGCTGGTCCTCATCTCCCACTGGTAACCTCTCAAACGAACCACAAACACTTGGGCTCTGAACTTGTTTAGCCTACTAAAACTTCCAACGTACACAGCCTCTCCTGCTCAATCTGGCCAGAGCTCAACACCGAAATTGCGAACGTCCAGCGATTGCTCCTACACTAAAGGTGCCAGCCCTGAAAGCTCTTGCTGGTCCTCATCTCCCACTGGTAACCTCTCAAACGAACCACAAACACTTGGGCTCTGAACTTGTTTAGCCTACTAAAACTTCCAACGTACACAGCCTCTCCTGCTCAATCTGGCCAAAATTCAACACCGAAATTGCGAACGTCCAGGGATTGCTCCTACACTAAAGGTGCCAGCCCTGAAAGCTCTTGCTGGTCCTCATCTCCCACTGGTAACCTCTCAAACGAACCACAAACACTTGGGCTCTGAACTTGTTTAGCCTACTAAAACTTCCAACGTACACAGCCTCTCCTGCTCAATCTGGCCAGAGCTCAACACCGACATTGCGAACGTCCAGCGATTGCTCCTACACTAAAGGTGCCAGCCCTGAAAGCTCTTGCTGGTCCTCATCTCCCACTGGTAACCTCCCAAACGAACCACAAACACTTGGGCTCTGAACTTGTTTAGCCTACTAAAACTTCCAACGTACACAGCCTCTCCTGCTCAATCTGGCCAGAGCTCAACTCCGAAATTGCGAACGTCCAGCGATTGCTCCTACACTAAAGGTGCCAGCCCTGAAAGCTCTTGCTGGTCCTCATCTCCCACTGGTAACCTCTCAAACGAACCACAAACACTTGGGCTCTGAACTTGTTTAGCCTACTAAAACTTCCAACGTACACAGCCTCTCCTGCTCAATCTGGCCAGAGCTCAACACCGAAATTGCGAACGTCCAGCGATTGCTCCTACACTAAAGGTGCCAGCCCTGAAAGCTCTTGCTGGTCCTCATCTCCAACTGGTAACCTCTCAAACAAACCACAAACACTTGGGCTCTGAACTTGTTTAGCCTACTAAAACTTCCAACGTACACAGCCTCTCCTGCTCAATCTGGCCAAAATTCAACACCGAAATTGCGAACGTCCAGCGATTGCTCCTACACTAAAGGTGCCAGCCCTGAAAGCTCTTGCTGGTCCTCATCTCCCACTGGTAACCTCTCAAACGAACCACAAACACTTGGGCTCTGAACTTGTTTAGCCTACTAAAACTTCCAACGTACACAGCCTCTCCTGCTCAATCTGGCCAAAATTCAACACCGAAATTGCAAACGTCCAGGGATTGCTCCTACACTAAAGGTGCCAGCCCTGAAAGCTCTTGCTGGTCCTCATCTCCCACTGGTAACCTCTCAAACGAACCACAAACACTTGGCCTCTGAACTTGTTTAGCCTACTAAAACTTCCAACGTACACAGCCTCTCCTGCTCAATCTGGCCAGAGCTCAACACCGACATTGCGAACGTCCAGCGATTGCTCCTACACTAAAGGTGCCAGGCCTGAAAGCTCTTGCTGGTCCTCATCTCCCACTGGTAACCTCCCAAACGAACCACAAACACTTGGGCTCTGAACTTGTTTAGCCTACTAAAACTTCCAACGTACACAGCCTCTCCTGCTCAATCTGGCCAGAGCTCAACTCCGAAATTGCGAACGTCCAGCGATTGCTCCTACACTGAAGGTGCCAGCCCTGAAAGCTCTTGCTGGTCCTCATCTACCACTGTTAATCTCTCAAACGAACCACAAACACTTGGCCTCTGAACTTGTTTAGCCTACTAAAACTTCCAACGTACACAGCCTCTCCTGCTCAATCTGGCCAGAGCTCAACACCGAAATTGCGAACGTCGAGGGATTGCTCCTACACGCAAGGTGCCAGCCCTGAAAGCTCTTGCTGGTCCTCATCTCCCACTGGTAACCTCTCAAACGAACCACAAACACTTGGGCTCTGAACTTGTTTAGCCTACTAAAACTTCCAACGTACACAGCCTCTCCTGCTCAATCTGGCCAGAGCTCAACACCGACATTGCGAACGTCCAGCGATTGCTCCTACACTAAAGGTGCCAGCCCTGAAAGCTCTTGCTGGTCCTCATCTCCCACTGGTAACCTCTCAAACGAACCACAAACACTTGGCCTCTGAACTTGTTTAGCCTACTAAAACTTCCAACGTACACAGCCTCTCCTGCTCAATCTGGCCAGAGCTCAACTCCGAAATTGCGAACGTCCAGGGATTGCTCCTACACTAAAGGTGCCAGCCCTGAAAGCTCTTGCTGGTCCTCATCTCCCACTGGTAACCTCTCAAACGAACCACAAACACTTGGCCTCTGAACTTGTTTAGCCTACTAAAACTTCCAACGTACACAGCCTCTCCTGCTCAATCTGGCCAGAGCTCAACTCCGAAATTGTGAACGTCCAGCGATTGCTCCTACACTAAAGGTGCCAGCCCTGAAAGCTCTTGCTGGTCCTCATCTCCCACTGGTAACCTCTCAAACGAACCACAAACACTTGGGCTCTCAACTTGTTTAGCCTACTAAAACTTCCAACGTACACAGCCTCTCCTGCTCAATCTGGCCAGAGCTCAACTCCGAAATTGCGAACGTCCAGCGATTGCTCCTACACTAAAGGTGCCAGCCCTGAAAGCTCTTGCTGGTCCTCATCTCCCACTGGTAACCTCTCAAACGAACCACAAACACTTGGCCTCTGAACTTGTTTAGCCTACTAAAACTTCCAACGTACACAGCCTCTCCTGCTCAATCTGGCCAGAGCTCAACACCGAAATAGCGAACGTCCAGCGATTGCTCCTACACTAAAGGTGTCAGCCCTGAAAGCTCTTGCTGGTCCTCATCTCCCACTGGTAACCTCTCAAACGAACCACAAACACTTGGGCTCTGAACTTGTTTAGCCTACTAAAACTTCCAACGTACACAGCCTCTCCTGCTCAGTCTGGCCAGAGCTCAACACCGAAATTGCGAACGTCCAGCGATTGCTCCTACACTAAAGGTGCCAGCCCTGAAAGCTCTTGCTGGTCCTCATCTCCCACTGGTAACCTCTCAAACGAACCACAAACACTTGGGCTCAGAACTTGTTTAGCCTACTAAAACTTCCAATGTACACAGCCTCTCCTGCTCAATCTGGCCAAAATTCAACACCGAAATTGCGAACGTCCAGCGATTGCTCCTACACTAAAGGTGCCAGCCCTGAAAGCTCTTGCTGGTCCTCATCTCCCACTGGTAACCTCTCAAACGAACCACAAACACTTGGCCTCTGAACTTGTTTAGCCTACTAAAACTTCCAACGTACACAGCCTCTCCTGCTCAATCTGGCCAGAGCTCAACACCGACATTGTGAACGTCCAGGGATTGCTCCTACACTAAAGGTGCCAGCCCTGAATGCTCTTGCTGGTCCTCATCTCCCACTGGTAACCTCCCAAACGAACCACAAACACTTGGGCTCTGAACTTGTTTAGCCTACTAAAACTTCCAACGTACACAGCCTCTCCTGCTCAATCTGGCCAGAGCTCAACACCGAAATTGCGAACGTCCAGCGATTGCTCCTACACTAAAGGTGCCAGCCCTGAATGCTCTTGCTGGTCCTCATCTCCCACTGGTAACCTCTCAAACGAACCACAAACACTTGGGCTCTGAACTTGTTTAGCCTATTAAAACTTCCAACGTACACAGCCTCTCCTGCTCAATCTGGCCAGAGCTCAACTCCGAAATTGCGAACGTCCAGCGATTGCTCCTACACTAAAGGTGCCAGCCCTGAAAGCTCTTGCTGGTCCTCATCTCCCACTGGTAACCTCTCAAACGAACCACAAACACTTGGGCTCTGAACTTGTTTAGCCTACTAAAACTTCCAACGTACACAGCCTCTCCTGCTCAATCTGGCCAGAGCTCAACACCGAAATTGCGAACGTCCAGCGATTGCTCCTACACTAAAGGTGCCAGCCCTGAAAGCTCTTGCTGGTCCTCATCTCCCACTGGTAACCTCTCAAACGAACCACAAACACTTGGGCTCTGAACTTGTTTAGCCTACTAAAACTTCCAACGTACACAGCCTCTCCTGCTCAATCTGGCCAGAGCTCAACACCGAAATTGCGAACGTCCAGGGATTGCTCCTACACTAAAGGTGCCAGCCCTGAAAGCTCTTGCTGGTCCTCATCTCCCACTGGTAACCTCTCAAACGAACCACAAACACTTGGGCTCTGAACTTGTTTAGCCTACTAAAACTTCCAACGTACACAGCCTCTCCTGCTCAATCTGGCCAGAGCTCAACTGCGAAATTGCGAATGTCCAGGGATTGCTCCTACACTAAAGGTGCCAGCCCTGAAAGCTCTTGCTGGTCCTCATCTCCCACTGGTAACCTCTCAAACGAACCACAAACACTTGGCCTCTGAACTTGTTTAGCCTACTAAAACTTCCAACGTACACAGCCTCTCCTGCTCAATCTGGCCAGAGCTCAACTCCGAAATTGTGAACGTCCAGCGATTGCTCCTACACTAAAGGTGCCAGCCCTGAAAGCTCTTGCTGCTCCTCATCTCCCACTGGTAACCTCTCAAACGAACCACAAACACTTGGCCTCTGAACTTGTTTAGCCTACTAAAACTTCCAACGTACACAGCCTCTCCTGCTCAATCTGGCCAGAGCTCAACACCGAAATTGCGAACGTCCAGCGATTGCTCCTACACTAAAGGTGCCAGCCCTGAAAGCTCTTGCTGGTCCTCATCTCCCACTGGTAACCTCTCAAACGAACCACAAACACTTGGGCTCTGAACTCGTTTAGCCTACTAAAACTTCCAACGTACACAGCCTCTCCTGCTCAATCTGGCCAAAATTCAACACCGACATTGCGAACGTCCAGCGATTGCTCCTACACTAAAGGTGCCAGCCCTGAAAGCTCTTGCTGGTCCTCATCTCCCACTGGTAACCTCTCAAACGAACCACAAACACTTGGGCTCTGAACTTGTTTAGCCTACTAAAACTTCCAACGTACACAGCCTCTCCTGCTCAATCTGGCCAGAGCTCAACACCGAAATTGCGAACGTCCAGCGATTGCTCCTACACTAAAGGTGCCAGCCCTGAAAGCTCTTGCTGGTCCTCATCTCCCACTGGTAACCTCTCAAACGAACCACAAACACTTGGGCTCTGAACTTGTTTAGCCTACTAAAACTTCCAACGTACACTCCCTCTCCTGCTCAATCTGGCCAGAGCTCAACACCGAAATAGCGAACGTCCAGCGATTGCTCCTACACTAAAGGTGTCAGCCCTGAAAGCTCTTGCTGGTCCTCATCTCCCACTGGTAACCTCTCAAACGAACCACAAACACTTGGGCTCTGAACTTGTTTAGCCTACTAAAACTTCCAACGTACACAGCCTCTCCTGCTCAGTCTGGCCAGAGCTCAACACCGAAATTGCGAACGTCCAGCGATTGCTCCTACACTAAAGGTGCCAGCCCTGAAAGCTCTTGCTGGTCCTCATCTCCCACTGGTAACCTCTCAAACGAACCACAAACACTTGGGCTCAGAACTTGTTTAGCCTACTAAAACTTCCAATGTACACAGCCTCTCCTGCTCAATCTGGCCAAAATTCAACACCGAAATTGCGAACGTCCAGCGATTGCTCCTACACTAAAGGTGCCAGCCCTGAAAGCTCTTGCTGGTCCTCATCTCCCACTGGTAACCTCTCAAACGAACCACAAACACTTGGCCTCTGAACTTGTTTAGCCTACTAAAACTTCCAACGTACACAGCCTCTCCTGCTCAATCTGGCCAGAGCTCAACACCGACATTGTGAACGTCCAGGGATTGCTCCTACACTAAAGGTGCCAGCCCTGAATGCTCTTGCTGGTCCTCATCTCCCACTGGTAACCTCCCAAACGAACCACAAACACTTGGGCTCTGAACTTGTTTAGCCTACTAAAACTTCCAACGTACACAGCCTCTCCTGCTCAATCTGGCCAGAGCTCAACACCGAAATTGCGAACGTCCAGCGATTGCTCCTACACTAAAGGTGCCAGCCCTGAATGCTCTTGCTGGTCCTCATCTCCCACTGGTAACCTCTCAAACGAACCACAAACACTTGGCCTCTGAACTTGTTTAGCCTATTAAAACTTCCAACGTACACAGCCTCTCCTGCTCAATCTGGCCAGAGCTCAACTCCGAAATTGCGAACGTCCAGCGATTGCTCCTACACTAAAGGTGCCAGCCCTGAAAGCTCTTGCTGGTCCTCATCTCCCACTGGTAACCTCTCAAACGAACCACAAACACTTGGCCTCTGAACTTGTTTAGCCTACTAAAACTTCCAACGTACACAGCCTCTCCTGCTCAATCTGGCCAGAGCTCAACACCGAAATTGCGAACGTCCAGCGATTGCTCCTACACTAAAGGTGCCAGCCCTGAAAGCTCTTGCTGGTCCTCATCTCCCACTGGTAACCTCTCAAACGAACCACAAACACTTGGGCTCTGAACTTGTTTAGCCTACTAAAACTTCCAACGTACACAGCCTCTCCTGCTCAATCTGGCCAGAGCTCAACACCGAAATTGCGAACGTCCAGGGATTGCTCCTACACTAAAGGTGCCAGCCCTGAAAGCTCTTGCTGGTCCTCATCTCCCACTGGTAACCTCTCAAACGAACCACAAACACTTGGCCTCTGAACTTGTTTAGCCTACTAAAACTTCCAACGTACACAGCCTCTCCTGCTCAATCTGGCCAGAGCTCAACTGCGAAATTGCGAATGTCCAGGGATTGCTCCTACACTAAAGGTGCCAGCCCTGAAAGCTCTTGCTGGTCCTCATCTCCCACTGGTAACCTCTCAAACGAACCACAAACACTTGGCCTCTGAACTTGTTTAGCCTACTAAAACTTCCAACGTACACAGCCTCTCCTGCTCAATCTGGCCAGAGCTCAACACCGACATTGCGAACGTCCAGCGATTGCTCCTACACTAAAGGTGCCAGCCCTGAAAGCTCTTGCTGGTCCTCATCTCCCACTGGTAACCTCTCAAACGAACCACAAACACTTGGGCTCTGAACTTGTTAAGACACTCAAAGATCCAGACGTATCATCGCTTCCTCTCGCTAATTCATGTCACAGCTCAACACCGAAATTGCGAACGTCCAACGATCACTCCTACACTACAGGTGCCAGCCCTGAAACCTGTTGCTGGTCCTCATCTCCCACTGGTAACCTCTAAAACGAACCTCAAGCATTTGGGCTCTCAACTTGTTGAGACACTCAAAGGTCCAGACGTATCAACGCTTCCTCTCACTAATTCACGTCAGAGCTCAACACCGAAATTGCGAACATCCAGCGATTGCTCCTACACTAAAGGTGCCGGCCCTGAAAGCTCTTGCTGGTCCTCATCTCCCACTGGTAACCTCCCAAACGAACCACAAACACTTGGGCTCTGAACTTGTTTAGCCTACTAAAACTTCCAACGTACACAGCCTCTCCTGCTCAATCTGGCCAGAGCTCAACACCGAAATTGCGAACGTCCAGGGATTGCTCCTACACTAAAGGTGCCAGCCCTGAAAGCTCTTGCTGGTCCTCATCTCCCACTGGTAACCTCTCAAACGAACCACAAACACTTGGGCTCTGAACTTGTTTAGCCTACTAAAACTTCCAACGTACACAGCCTCTCCTGCTCAATCTGGCCAGAGCTCAACACCGAAATTGCGAACGTCCAGCGATTGCTCCTACACTAAAGGTGCCAGCCCTGAAAGCTCTTGCTGGTCCTCATCTCCCACTGGTAACCTCTCAAACGAACCACAAACACTTGGGCTCTGAACTTCTTTAGCCTACTAAAACTTCCAACGTACACAGCCTCTCCTGCTCAATCTGGCCAGAGCTCAACACCGAAATTGCGAACGTCCAGCGATTGCTCCTACACTAAAGGTGCCAGCCCTGAAAGCTCTTGCTGGTCCTCATCTCCCACTGGTAACCTCTCAAACGAACCACAAACACTTGGCCTCTGAACTTGTTTAGCCTACTAAAACTTCCAACGTACACAGCCTCTCCTGCTCAATCTGGCCAGAGCTCAACACCGAAATTGCGAATGTCCAGGGATTGCTCCTACACTAAAGGTGCCAGCCCTGAAAGCTCTTGCTGGTCCTCATCTCCCACTGGTAACCTCTCAAACGAACCACAAACACTTGGGCTCTGAACTTGTTTAGCCTACTAAAACTTCCAACGTACACAGCCTCTCCTGCTCAATCTGGCCAGAGCTCAACTCCGAAATTGTGAACGTCCAGCGATTGCTCCTACACTAAAGGTGCCAGCCCTGAAAGCTCTTGCTGGTCCTCATCTCCCACTGGTAACCTCTCAAACGAACCACAAACACTTGGGCTCTGAACTTGTTTAGCCTACTAAAACTTCCAACGTACACAGCCTCTCCTGCTCAATCTGGCCAGAGCTCAACACCGAAATTGCGAACGTCCAGCGATTGCTCCTACACTAAAGGTGCCAGCCCTGAAAGCTCTTGCTGGTCCTCATCTCCCACTGGTAACCTCTCAAACGAACCACAAACACTTGGCCTCTGAACTTGTTTAGCCTACTAAAACTTCCAACGTACACAGCCTCTCCTGCTCAATCTGGCCAGAGCTCAACACCGAAATTGCGAACGTCCAGGGATTGCTCCTACACTAAAGGTGCCAGCCCTGAAAGCTCTTGCTGGTCCTCATCTCCCACTGGTAACCTCTCAAACGAACCACAAACACTTGGCCTCTGAACTTGTTTAGCCTACTAAAACTTCCAACGTACACAGCCTCTCCTGCTCAATCTGGCCAGAGCTCAACTCCGAAATTGCGAACGTCCAGCGATTGCTCCTACACTAAAGGTGCCAGCCCTGAAAGCTCTTGCTGGTCCTCATCTCCCACTGGTAACCTCTCAAACGAACCACAAACACTTGGGCTTTGAACTTGTTTAGCCTACTAAAACTTCCAACGTACACAGCCTCTCCTGCTCAATCTGGCCAGAGCTCAACACCGAAATTGCGAACGTCCAGCGATTGCTCCTACACTAAAGGTGCCAGCCCTGAAAGCTCTTGCTGGTCCTCATCTCCCACTGGTAACCTCTCAAAAGAACCACAAACACTTGGCCTCTGAACTTGTTTAGCCTACTAAAACTTCCAACGTACACAGCCTCTCCTGCTCAATCTGGCCAGAGCTCAACACCGAAATAGCGAACGTCCAGGGATTGCTCCTACACTAAAGGTGCCAGCCCTGAAAGCTCTTGCTGGTCCTCATCTCCCACTGGTAACCTCTCAAACGAACCACAAACACTTGGGCTCTGAACTTGTTTAGGCTACTAAAACTTCCAACGTACACAGCCTCTCCTGCTCAATCTGGCCAGAGCTCAACACCGAAATTGCGAACGTCCAGCGATTGCTCCTACACTAAAGGTGCCAGCCCTGAAAGCTCTTGCTGGTCCTCATCTCCCACTGGTAACCTCTCAAACGAACCACAAACACTTGGCCTCTGAACTTGTTTAGCCTACTAAAACTTCCAACGTACACAGCCTCTCCTGCTCAATCTGGCCAAAATTCAACACCGAAATTGCGAACGTCCAGCGATTGCTCCTACACTAAAGGTGCCAGCCCTGAAAGCTCTTGCTGGTCCTCATCTCCCACTGGTAACCTCTCAAACGAACCACAAACACTTGGCCTCTGAACTTGTTTAGCCTACTAAAACTTCCAACGTACACAGCCTCTCCTGCTCAATCTGGCCAGAGCTCAACACCGAAATTGCGAACGTCCAGCGATTGCTCCTACACTAAAGGTGCCAGCCCTGAAAGCTCTTGCTGGTCCTCATCTCCCACTGGTAACCTCTCAAACGAACCACAAACACTTGGGCTCTGAACTTGTTTAGCCTACTAAAACTTCCAACGTACACAGCCTCTCCTGCTCAATCTGGCCAGAGCTCAACACCGAAATTGCGAACGTCCAGGGATTGCTCCTACACTAAAGGTGCCAGCCCTGAAAGCTCTTGCTGGTCCTCATCTCCCACTGGTAACCTCTCAAACGAACCACAAACACTTGGCCTCTGAACTTGTTTAGCCTACTAAAACTTCCAACGTACACAGCCTCTCCTGCTCAATCTGGCCAGAGCTCAACTGCGAAATTGCGAATGTCCAGGGATTGCTCCTACACTAAAGGTGCCAGCCCTGAAAGCTCTTGCTGGTCCTCATCTCCCACTGGTAACCTCTCAAACGAACCACAAACACTTGGCCTCTGAACTTGTTTAGCCTACTAAAACTTCCAACGTACACAGCCTCTCCTGCTCAATCTGGCCAGAGCTCAACACCGACATTGCGAACGTCCAGCGATTGCTCCTACACTAAAGGTGCCAGCCCTGAAAGCTCTTGCTGGTCCTCATCTCCCACTGGTAACCTCTCAAACGAACCACAAACACTTGGGCTCTGAACTTGTTAAGACACTCAAAGATCCAGACGTATCATCGCTTCCTCTCGCTAATTCATGTCACAGCTCAACACCGAAATTGCGAACGTCCAACGATCACTCCTACACTACAGGTGCCAGCCCTGAAACCTGTTGCTGGTCCTCATCTCCCACTGGTAACCTCTAAAACGAACCTCAAGCATTTGGGCTCTCAACTTGTTGAGACACTCAAAGGTCCAGACGTATCAACGCTTCCTCTCACTAATTCACGTCAGAGCTCAACACCGAAATTGCGAACATCCAGCGATTGCTCCTACACTAAAGGTGCCGGCCCTGAAAGCTCTTGCTGGTCCTCATCTCCCACTGGTAACCTCTCAAACGAACCACAAACACTTGGGCTCTGAACTTGTTTAGGCTACTAAAACTTCCAACGTACAATCCCTCTCCTGCTCAATCTGGCCAGAGCTCAACTCCGAAATTGCGAACGTCCAGGGATTGCTCCTACACTAAAGGTGCCAGCCCTGAAAGCTCTTGCTGGTCCTCATCTCCCACTGGTAACCTCTCAAACGAACCACAAACACTTGGCCTCTGAACTTGTTTAGCCTACTAAAACTTCCAACGTACACAGCCTCTCCTGCTCAATCTGGCCAGAGCTCAACACCGAAATTGCGAACGTCCAGCGATTGCTCCTACACTAAAGGTGCCAGCCCTGAAAGCTCTTGCTGGTCCTCATCTCCCACTGGTAACCTCTCAAACGAACCACAAACACTTGGGCTCTGAACTTCTTTAGCCTACTAAAACTTCCAACGTACACAGCCTCTCCTGCTCAATCTGGCCAGAGCTCAACTCCGAAATTGCGAACGTCCAGCGATTGCTCCTACACTAAAGGTGCCAGCCCTGAAAGCTCTTGCTGGTCCTCATCTCCCACTGGTAACCTCTCAAACGAACCACAAACACTTGGCCTCTGAACTTGTTTAGCCTACTAAAACTTCCAACGTACACAGCCTCTCCTGCTCAATCTGGCCAGAGCTCAACACCGAAATTGCGAACGTCCAGCGATTGCTCCTACACTAAAGGTGCCAGCCCTGAAAGCTCTTGCTGGTCCTCATCTCCCACTGGTAACCTCTCAAACGAACCACAAACACTTGGCCTCTGAACTTGTTTAGCCTACTAAAACTTCCAACGTACACAGCCTCTCCTGCTCAATCTGGCCAGAGCTCAACACCGAAATTGCGAACGTCCAGGGATTGCTCCTACACTAAAGGTGCAAGCCCTGAAAGCTCTTGCTGGTCCTCATCTCCCACTGGTAACCTCTCAAACGAACCACAAACACTTGGCCTCTGAACTTGTTTAGCCTACTAAAACTTCCAACGTACACAGCCTCTCCTGCTCAATCTGGCCAGAGCTCAACTGCGAAATTGCGAATGTCCAGGGATTGCTCCTACACTAAAGGTGCCAGCCCTGAAAGCTCTTGCTGGTCCTCATCTCCCACTGGTAACCTCTCAAACGAACCACAAACACTTGGCCTCTGAACTTGTTTAGCCTACTAAAACTTCCAACGTACACAGCCTCTCCTGCTCAATCTGGCCAGAGCTCAACACCGACATTGCGAACGTCCAGCGATTGCTCCTACACTAAAGGTGCCAGCCCTGAAAGCTCTTGCTGGTCCTCATCTCCCACTGGTAACCTCTCAAACGAACCACAAACACTTGGGCTCTGAACTTGTTAAGACACTCAAAGATCCAGACGTATCATCGCTTCCTCTCGCTAATTCATGTCACAGCTCAACACCGAAATTGCGAACGTCCAACGATCACTCCTACACTACAGGTGCCAGCCCTGAAACCTGTTGCTGGTCCTCATCTCCCACTGGTAACCTCTAAAACGAACCTCAAGCATTTGGGCTCTCAACTTGTTGAGACACTCAAAGGTCCAGACATATCAACGCTTCCTCTCACTAATTCACGTCAGAGCTCAACACCGAAATTGCGAACATCCAGCGATTGCTCCTACACTAAAGGTGCCGGCCCTGAAAGCTCTTGCTGGTCCTCATCTCCCACTGGTAACCTCTCAAACGAACCACAAACACTTGGGCTCTGAACTTGTTTAGGCTACTAAAACTTCCAACGTACACAGCCTCTCCTGCTCAATCTGGCCGAGCTCAACTCCGAAATTGCGAACGTCCAGGGATTGCTCCTACACTAAAGGTGCCAGCCCTGAAAGCTCTTGCTGGTCCTCATCTCCCACTGGTAACCTCTCAAACGAACCACAAACACTTGGGCTCTGAACTTGTTTAGGCTACTAAAACTTCCAACGTACACAGCCTCTCCTGCTCAATCTGGCCAGAGCTCAACACCGACATTGCGAACGTCCAGCGATTGCTCCTACACTAAAGGTGCCAGCCCTGAAAGCTCTTGCTGGTCCTCATCTCCCACTGGTAACCTCTCAAACGAACCACAAACACTTGGCCTCTGAACTTGTTTAGCCTACTAAAACTTCCAACGTACACAGCCTCTCCTGCTCAATCTGGCCAGAGCTCAACACCGAAATTGCGAACGTCCAGCGATTGCTCCTACACTAAAGGTGCCAGCCCTGAAAGCTCTTGCTGGTCCTCATCTCCCACTGGTAACCTCTCAAACGAACCACAAACACTTGGCCTCTGAACTTGTTTAGCCTACTAAAACTTCCAACGTACACAGCCTCTCCTGCTCAATCTGGCCAGAGCTCAACACCGAAATTGCGAATGTCCAGGGATTGCTCCTACACTAAAGGTGCCAGCCCTGAAAGCTCTTGCTGGTCCTCATCTCCCACTGGTAACCTCTCAAACGAACCACAAACACTTGGGCTCTGAACTTGTTTAGCCTACTAAAACTTCCAACGTACACAGCCTCTCCTGCTCAATCTGGCCAGAGCTCAACTCCGAAATTGTGAACGTCCAGCGATTGCTCCTACACTAAAGGTGCCAGCCCTGAAAGCTCTTGCTGGTCCTCATCTCCCACTGGTAACCTCTCAAACGAACCACAAACACTTGGCCTCTGAACTTGTTTAGCCTACTAAAACTTCCAACGTACACAGCCTCTCCTGCTCAATCTGGCCAGAGCTCAACACCGAAATTGCGAACGTCCAGCGATTGCTCCTACACTAAAGGTGCCAGCCCTGAAAGCTCTTGCTGGTCCTCATCTCCCACTGGTAACCTCTCAAACGAACCACAAACACTTGGCCTCTGAACTTGTTTAGCCTACTAAAACTTCCAACGTACACAGCCTCTCCTGCTCAATCTGGCCAGAGCTCAACACCGAAATTGCGAACGTCCAGCGATTGCTCCTACACTAAAGGTGCCAGCCCTGAAAGCTCTTGCTGGTCCTCATCTCCCACTGGTAACCTCTCAAACGAACCACAAACACTTGGGCTCTGAACTTGTTTAGCCTACTAAAACTTCCAACGTACACAGCCTCTCCTGCTCAATCTGGCCAGAGCTCAACACCGACATTGCGAACGTCCAGCGATTGCTCCTACACTAAAGGTGCCAGCCCTGAAAGCTCTTGCTGGTCCTCATCTCCCACTGGTAACCTCTCAAACGAACCACAAACACTTGGGCTTTGAACTTGTTTAGCCTACTAAAACTTCCAACGTACACAGCCTCTCCTGCTCAATCTGGCCAGAGCTCAACACCGAAATTGCGAACGTCCAGCGATTGCTCCTACACTAAAGGTGCCAGCCCTGAAAGCTCTTGCTGGTCCTCATCTCCCACTGGTAACCTCTCAAACGAACCACAAACACTTGGCCTCTGAACTTGTTTAGCCTACTAAAACTTCCAACGTACACAGCCTCTCCTGCTCAATCTGGCCAGAGCTCAACACCGAAATTGCGAATGTCCAGGGATTGCTCCTACACTAAAGGTGCCAGCCCTGAAAGCTCTTGCTGGTCCTCATCTCCCACTGGTAACCTCTCAAACGAACCACAAACACTTGGCCTCTGAACTTGTTTAGCCTACTAAAACTTCCAACGTACACAGCCTCTCCTGCTCAATCTGGCCAGAGCTCAACACCGACATTGCGAACGTCCAGCGATTGCTCCTACACTAAAGGTGCCAGCCCTGAAAGCTCTTGCTGGTCCTCATCTCCCACTGGTAACCTCTCAAACGAACCACAAACACTTGGGCTCTGAACTTGTTAAGACACTCAAAGATCCAGACGTATCATCGCTTCCTCTCGCTAATTCATGTCACAGCTCAACACCGAAATTGCGAACGTCCAACGATCACTCCTACACTACAGGTGCCAGCCCTGAAACCTGTTGCTGGTCCTCATCTCCCACTGGTAACCTCTAAAACGAACCTCAAGCATTTGGGCTCTCAACTTGTTGAGACACTCAAAGGTCCAGACGTATCAACGCTTCCTCTCACTAATTCACGTCAGAGCTCAACACCGAAATTGCGAACATCCAGCGATTGCTCCTACACTAAAGGTGCCGGCCCTGAAAGCTCTTGCTGGTCCTCATCTCCCACTGGTAACCTCTCAAACGAACCACAAACACTTGGGCTCTGAACTTGTTTAGGCTACTAAAACTTCCAACGTACACAGCCTCTCCTGCTCAATCTGGCCGAGCTCAACTCCGAAATTGCGAACGTCCAGGGATTGCTCCTACACTAAAGGTGCCAGCCCTGAAAGCTCTTGCTGGTCCTCATCTCCCACTGGTAACCTCTCAAACGAACCACAAACACTTGGCCTCTGAACTTGTTTAGCCTACTAAAACTTCCAACGTACACAGCCTCTCCTGCTCAATCTGGCCAGAGCTCAACACCGAAATTGCGAACGTCCAGCGATTGCTCCTACACTAAAGGTGCCAGCCCTGAAAGCTCTTGCTGGTCCTCATCTCCCACTGGTAACCTCTCAAACGAACCACAAACACTTGGGCTCTGAACTTCTTTAGCCTACTAAAACTTCCAACGTACACAGCCTCTCCTGCTCAATCTGGCCAGAGCTCAACACCGAAATTGCGAACGTCCAGCGATTGCTCCTACACTAAAGGTGCCAGCCCTGAAAGCTCTTGCTGGTCCTCATCTCCCACTGGTAACCTCTCAAACGAACCACAAACACTTGGCCTCTGAACTTGTTTAGCCTACTAAAACTTCCAACGTACACAGCCTCTCCTGCTCAATCTGGCCAGAGCTCAACACCGAAATTGCGAATGTCCAGGGATTGCTCCTACACTAAAGGTGCCAGCCCTGAAAGCTCTTGCTGGTCCTCATCTCCCACTGGTAACCTCTCAAACGAACCACAAACACTTGGGCTCTGAACTTGTTTAGCCTACTAAAACTTCCAACGTACACAGCCTCTCCTGCTCAATCTGGCCAGAGCTCAACTCCGAAATTGTGAACGTCCAGCGATTGCTCCTACACTAAAGGTGCCAGCCCTGAAAGCTCTTGCTGGTCCTCATCTCCCACTGGTAACCTCTCAAACGAACCACAAACACTTGGCCTCTGAACTTGTTTAGCCTACTAAAACTTCCAACGTACACAGCCTCTCCTGCTCAATCTGGCCAGAGCTCAACACCGAAATTGCGAACGTCCAGCGATTGCTCCTACACTAAAGGTGCCAGCCCTGAAAGCTCTTGCTGGTCCTCATCTCCCACTGGTAACCTCTCAAACGAACCACAAACACTTGGCCTCTGAACTTGTTTAGCCTACTAAAACTTCCAACGTACACAGCCTCTCCTGCTCAATCTGGCCAGAGCTCAACACCGAAATTGCGAACGTCCAGCGATTGCTCCTACACTAAAGGTGCCAGCCCTGAAAGCTCTTGCTGGTCCTCATCTCCCACTGGTAACCTCTCAAAAGAACCACAAACACTTGGCCTCTGAACTTGTTTAGCCTACTAAAACTTCCAACGTACACAGCCTCTCCTGCTCAATCTGGCCAGAGCTCAACACCGAAATAGCGAACGTCCAGGGATTGCTCCTACACTAAAGGTGCCAGCCCTGAAAGCTCTTGCTGGTCCTCATCTCCCACTGGTAACCTCTCAAACGAACCACAAACACTTGGGCTCTGAACTTGTTTAGGCTACTAAAACTTCCAACGTACACAGCCTCTCCTGCTCAATCTGGCCAGAGCTCAACACCGAAATTGCGAACGTCCAGCGATTGCTCCTACACTAAAGGTGCCAGCCCTGAAAGCTCTTGCTGGTCCTCATCTCCCACTGGTAACCTCTCAAACGAACCACAAACACTTGGCCTCTGAACTTGTTTAGCCTACTAAAACTTCCAACGTACACAGCCTCTCCTGCTCAATCTGGCCAAAATTCAACACCGAAATTGCGAACGTCCAGCGATTGCTCCTACACTAAAGGTGCCAGCCCTGAAAGCTCTTGCTGGTCCTCATCTCCCACTGGTAACCTCTCAAACGAACCACAAACACTTGGCCTCTGAACTTGTTTAGCCTACTAAAACTTCCAACGTACACAGCCTCTCCTGCTCAATCTGGCCAGAGCTCAACACCGAAATTGCGAACGTCCAGCGATTGCTCCTACACTAAAGGTGCCAGCCCTGAAAGCTCTTGCTGGTCCTCATCTCCCACTGGTAACCTCTCAAACGAACCACAAACACTTGGGCTCTGAACTTGTTTAGCCTACTAAAACTTCCAACGTACACAGCCTCTCCTGCTCAATCTGGCCAGAGCTCAACACCGAAATTGCGAACGTCCAGGGATTGCTCCTACACTAAAGGTGCCAGCCCTGAAAGCTCTTGCTGGTCCTCATCTCCCACTGGTAACCTCTCAAACGAACCACAAACACTTGGCCTCTGAACTTGTTTAGCCTACTAAAACTTCCAACGTACACAGCCTCTCCTGCTCAATCTGGCCAGAGCTCAACTGCGAAATTGCGAATGTCCAGGGATTGCTCCTACACTAAAGGTGCCAGCCCTGAAAGCTCTTGCTGGTCCTCATCTCCCACTGGTAACCTCTCAAACGAACCACAAACACTTGGCCTCTGAACTTGTTTAGCCTACTAAAACTTCCAACGTACACAGCCTCTCCTGCTCAATCTGGCCAGAGCTCAACACCGACATTGCGAACGTCCAGCGATTGCTCCTACACTAAAGGTGCCAGCCCTGAAAGCTCTTGCTGGTCCTCATCTCCCACTGGTAACCTCTCAAACGAACCACAAACACTTGGGCTCTGAACTTGTTAAGACACTCAAAGATCCAGACGTATCATCGCTTCCTCTCGCTAATTCATGTCACAGCTCAACACCGAAATTGCGAACGTCCAACGATCACTCCTACACTACAGGTGCCAGCCCTGAAACCTGTTGCTGGTCCTCATCTCCCACTGGTAACCTCTAAAACGAACCTCAAGCATTTGGGCTCTCAACTTGTTGAGACACTCAAAGGTCCAGACGTATCAACGCTTCCTCTCACTAATTCACGTCAGAGCTCAACACCGAAATTGCGAACATCCAGCGATTGCTCCTACACTAAAGGTGCCGGCCCTGAAAGCTCTTGCTGGTCCTCATCTCCCACTGGTAACCTCTCAAACGAACCACAAACACTTGGGCTCTGAACTTGTTTAGGCTACTAAAACTTCCAACGTACAATCCCTCTCCTGCTCAATCTGGCCAGAGCTCAACTCCGAAATTGCGAACGTCCAGGGATTGCTCCTACACTAAAGGTGCCAGCCCTGAAAGCTCTTGCTGGTCCTCATCTCCCACTGGTAACCTCTCAAACGAACCACAAACACTTGGCCTCTGAACTTGTTTAGCCTACTAAAACTTCCAACGTACACAGCCTCTCCTGCTCAATCTGGCCAGAGCTCAACACCGAAATTGCGAACGTCCAGCGATTGCTCCTACACTAAAGGTGCCAGCCCTGAAAGCTCTTGCTGGTCCTCATCTCCCACTGGTAACCTCTCAAACGAACCACAAACACTTGGGCTCTGAACTTCTTTAGCCTACTAAAACTTCCAACGTACACAGCCTCTCCTGCTCAATCTGGCCAGAGCTCAACTCCGAAATTGCGAACGTCCAGCGATTGCTCCTACACTAAAGGTGCCAGCCCTGAAAGCTCTTGCTGGTCCTCATCTCCCACTGGTAACCTCTCAAACGAACCACAAACACTTGGCCTCTGAACTTGTTTAGCCTACTAAAACTTCCAACGTACACAGCCTCTCCTGCTCAATCTGGCCAGAGCTCAACACCGAAATTGCGAACGTCCAGCGATTGCTCCTACACTAAAGGTGCCAGCCCTGAAAGCTCTTGCTGGTCCTCATCTCCCACTGGTAACCTCTCAAACGAACCACAAACACTTGGCCTCTGAACTTGTTTAGCCTACTAAAACTTCCAACGTACACAGCCTCTCCTGCTCAATCTGGCCAGAGCTCAACTGCGAAATTGCGAATGTCCAGGGATTGCTCCTACACTAAAGGTGCCAGCCCTGAAAGCTCTTGCTGGTCCTCATCTCCCACTGGTAACCTCTCAAACGAACCACAAACACTTGGCCTCTGAACTTGTTTAGCCTACTAAAACTTCCAACGTACACAGCCTCTCCTGCTCAATCTGGCCAGAGCTCAACACCGACATTGCGAACGTCCAGCGATTGCTCCTACACTAAAGGTGCCAGCCCTGAAAGCTCTTGCTGGTCCTCATCTCCCACTGGTAACCTCTCAAACGAACCACAAACACTTGGGCTCTGAACTTGTTAAGACACTCAAAGATCCAGACGTATCATCGCTTCCTCTCGCTAATTCATGTCACAGCTCAACACCGAAATTGCGAACGTCCAACGATCACTCCTACACTACAGGTGCCAGCCCTGAAACCTGTTGCTGGTCCTCATCTCCCACTGGTAACCTCTAAAACGAACCTCAAGCATTTGGGCTCTCAACTTGTTGAGACACTCAAAGGTCCAGACATATCAACGCTTCCTCTCACTAATTCACGTCAGAGCTCAACACCGAAATTGCGAACATCCAGCGATTGCTCCTACACTAAAGGTGCCGGCCCTGAAAGCTCTTGCTGGTCCTCATCTCCCACTGGTAACCTCTCAAACGAACCACAAACACTTGGGCTCTGAACTTGTTTAGGCTACTAAAACTTCCAACGTACACAGCCTCTCCTGCTCAATCTGGCCGAGCTCAACTCCGAAATTGCGAACGTCCAGGGATTGCTCCTACACTAAAGGTGCCAGCCCTGAAAGCTCTTGCTGGTCCTCATCTCCCACTGGTAACCTCTCAAACGAACCACAAACACTTGGGCTCTGAACTTGTTTAGGCTACTAAAACTTCCAACGTACACAGCCTCTCCTGCTCAATCTGGCCAGAGCTCAACACCGAAATTGCGAACGTCCAGCGATTGCTCCTACACTAAAGGTGCCAGCCCTGAAAGCTCTTGCTGGTCCTCATCTCCCACTGGTAACCTCTCAAACGAACCACAAACACTTGGCCTCTGAACTTGTTTAGCCTACTAAAACTTCCAACGTACACAGCCTCTCCTGCTCAATCTGGCCAGAGCTCAACACCGAAATTGCGAACGTCCAGCGATTGCTCCTACACTAAAGGTGCCAGCCCTGAAAGCTCTTGCTGGTCCTCATCTCCCACTGGTAACCTCTCAAACGAACCACAAACACTTGGCCTCTGAACTTGTTTAGCCTACTAAAACTTCCAACGTACACAGCCTCTCCTGCTCAATCTGGCCAGAGCTCAACACCGAAATTGCGAATGTCCAGGGATTGCTCCTACACTAAAGGTGCCAGCCCTGAAAGCTCTTGCTGGTCCTCATCTCCCACTGGTAACCTCTCAAACGAACCACAAACACTTGGGCTCTGAACTTGTTTAGCCTACTAAAACTTCCAACGTACACAGCCTCTCCTGCTCAATCTGGCCAGAGCTCAACTCCGAAATTGTGAACGTCCAGCGATTGCTCCTACACTAAAGGTGCCAGCCCTGAAAGCTCTTGCTGGTCCTCATCTCCCACTGGTAACCTCTCAAACGAACCACAAACACTTGGCCTCTGAACTTGTTTAGCCTACTAAAACTTCCAACGTACACAGCCTCTCCTGCTCAATCTGGCCAGAGCTCAACACCGAAATTGCGAACGTCCAGCGATTGCTCCTACACTAAAGGTGCCAGCCCTGAAAGCTCTTGCTGGTCCTCATCTCCCACTGGTAACCTCTCAAACGAACCACAAACACTTGGCCTCTGAACTTGTTTAGCCTACTAAAACTTCCAACGTACACAGCCTCTCCTGCTCAATCTGGCCAGAGCTCAACACCGAAATTGCGAACGTCCAGCGATTGCTCCTACACTAAAGGTGCCAGCCCTGAAAGCTCTTGCTGGTCCTCATCTCCCACTGGTAACCTCTCAAACGAACCACAAACACTTGGGCTCTGAACTTGTTTAGCCTACTAAAACTTCCAACGTACACAGCCTCTCCTGCTCAATCTGGCCAGAGCTCAACACCGACATTGCGAACGTCCAGCGATTGCTCCTACACTAAAGGTGCCAGCCCTGAAAGCTCTTGCTGGTCCTCATCTCCCACTGGTAACCTCTCAAACGAACCACAAACACTTGGGCTTTGAACTTGTTTAGCCTACTAAAACTTCCAACGTACACAGCCTCTCCTGCTCAATCTGGCCAGAGCTCAACACCGAAATTGCGAACGTCCAGCGATTGCTCCTACACTAAAGGTGCCAGCCCTGAAAGCTCTTGCTGGTCCTCATCTCCCACTGGTAACCTCTCAAACGAACCACAAACACTTGGCCTCTGAACTTGTTTAGCCTACTAAAACTTCCAACGTACACAGCCTCTCCTGCTCAATCTGGCCAGAGCTCAACACCGAAATTGCGAATGTCCAGGGATTGCTCCTACACTAAAGGTGCCAGCCCTGAAAGCTCTTGCTGGTCCTCATCTCCCACTGGTAACCTCTCAAACGAACCACAAACACTTGGCCTCTGAACTTGTTTAGCCTACTAAAACTTCCAACGTACACAGCCTCTCCTGCTCAATCTGGCCAGAGCTCAACACCGACATTGCGAACGTCCAGCGATTGCTCCTACACTAAAGGTGCCAGCCCTGAAAGCTCTTGCTGGTCCTCATCTCCCACTGGTAACCTCTCAAACGAACCACAAACACTTGGGCTCTGAACTTGTTAAGACACTCAAAGATCCAGACGTATCATCGCTTCCTCTCGCTAATTCATGTCACAGCTCAACACCGAAATTGCGAACGTCCAACGATCACTCCTACACTACAGGTGCCAGCCCTGAAACCTGTTGCTGGTCCTCATCTCCCACTGGTAACCTCTAAAACGAACCTCAAGCATTTGGGCTCTCAACTTGTTGAGACACTCAAAGGTCCAGACGTATCAACGCTTCCTCTCACTAATTCACGTCAGAGCTCAACACCGAAATTGCGAACATCCAGCGATTGCTCCTACACTAAAGGTGCCGGCCCTGAAAGCTCTTGCTGGTCCTCATCTCCCACTGGTAACCTCTCAAACGAACCACAAACACTTGGGCTCTGAACTTGTTTAGGCTACTAAAACTTCCAACGTACACAGCCTCTCCTGCTCAATCTGGCCGAGCTCAACTCCGAAATTGCGAACGTCCAGGGATTGCTCCTACACTAAAGGTGCCAGCCCTGAAAGCTCTTGCTGGTCCTCATCTCCCACTGGTAACCTCTCAAACGAACCACAAACACTTGGCCTCTGAACTTGTTTAGCCTACTAAAACTTCCAACGTACACAGCCTCTCCTGCTCAATCTGGCCAGAGCTCAACACCGAAATTGCGAACGTCCAGCGATTGCTCCTACACTAAAGGTGCCAGCCCTGAAAGCTCTTGCTGGTCCTCATCTCCCACTGGTAACCTCTCAAACGAACCACAAACACTTGGGCTCTGAACTTCTTTAGCCTACTAAAACTTCCAACGTACACAGCCTCTCCTGCTCAATCTGGCCAGAGCTCAACACCGAAATTGCGAACGTCCAGCGATTGCTCCTACACTAAAGGTGCCAGCCCTGAAAGCTCTTGCTGGTCCTCATCTCCCACTGGTAACCTCTCAAACGAACCACAAACACTTGGCCTCTGAACTTGTTTAGCCTACTAAAACTTCCAACGTACACAGCCTCTCCTGCTCAATCTGGCCAGAGCTCAACACCGAAATTGCGAATGTCCAGGGATTGCTCCTACACTAAAGGTGCCAGCCCTGAAAGCTCTTGCTGGTCCTCATCTCCCACTGGTAACCTCTCAAACGAACCACAAACACTTGGGCTCTGAACTTGTTTAGCCTACTAAAACTTCCAACGTACACAGCCTCTCCTGCTCAATCTGGCCAGAGCTCAACTCCGAAATTGTGAACGTCCAGCGATTGCTCCTACACTAAAGGTGCCAGCCCTGAAAGCTCTTGCTGGTCCTCATCTCCCACTGGTAACCTCTCAAACGAACCACAAACACTTGGCCTCTGAACTTGTTTAGCCTACTAAAACTTCCAACGTACACAGCCTCTCCTGCTCAATCTGGCCAGAGCTCAACACCGAAATTGCGAACGTCCAGCGATTGCTCCTACACTAAAGGTGCCAGCCCTGAAAGCTCTTGCTGGTCCTCATCTCCCACTGGTAACCTCTCAAACGAACCACAAACACTTGGCCTCTGAACTTGTTTAGCCTACTAAAACTTCCAACGTACACAGCCTCTCCTGCTCAATCTGGCCAGAGCTCAACACCGAAATTGCGAACGTCCAGCGATTGCTCCTACACTAAAGGTGCCAGCCCTGAAAGCTCTTGCTGGTCCTCATCTCCCACTGGTAACCTCTCAAACGAACCACAAACACTTGGGCTCTGAACTTGTTTAGCCTACCAGAACTTCCAACGTACACAGCCTCTCCTGCTCAATCTGGCCAGAGCTCAACACCGACATTGCGAACGTCCAGCGATTGCTCCTACACTAAAGGTGCCAGCCCTGAAAGCTCTTGCTGGTCCTCATCTCCCACTGGTAACCTCTCAAACGAACCACAAACACTTGGGCTTTGAACTTGTTTAGCCTACTAAAACTTCCAACGTACACAGCCTCTCCTGCTCAATCTGGCCAGAGCTCAACACCGAAATTGCGAACGTCCAGCGATTGCTCCTACACTAAAGGTGCCAGCCCTGAAAGCTCTTGCTGGTCCTCATCTCCCACTGGTAACCTCTCAAACGAACCACAAACACTTGGGCTCTGAACTTGTTTAGCCTACTAAAACTTCCAACGTACACAGCCTCTCCTGCTCAATCTGGCCAGAGCTCAACACCGAAATAGCGAACGTCCAAGGATTGCTCCTACACTAAAGGTGCCAGCCCTGAAAGCTCTTGCTGGTCCTCATCTCCCACTGGTAACCTCTCAAACGAACCACAAACACTTGGGCTCTGAACTTGTTTAGCCTACTAAAACTTCCAACGTACACAGCCTCTCCTGCTCAATCTGGCCAGAGCTCAACACCGACATTGCGAACGTCCAGCGATTGCTCCTACACTAAAGGTGCCAGCCCTGAAAGCTCTTGCTGGTCCTCATCTCCCACTGGTAACCTCTCAAACGAACCACAAACACTTGGGCTCTGAACTTGTTTAGCCTACTAAAACTTCCAATGTACACAGCCTCTCCTGCTCAATCTGGCCAAAATTCAACACCGAAATTGCGAACGTCCAGCGATTGCTCCTACACTAAAGGCGCCAGCCCTGAAAGCTCTTGCTGGTCCTCATCTCCCACTGGTAACCTCTCAAACGAACCACAAACACTTGGCCTCTGAACTTGTTTAGCCTACTAAAACTTCCAACGTACACAGCCTCTCCTGCTCAATCTGGCCAGAGCTCAACACCGAAATTGCGAACGTCCAGCGATTGCTCCTACACTAAAGGTGCCAGCCCTGAAACCTCTTGCTGGTCCTCATCTCCCACTGGTAACCTCTCAAACGAACCACAAACACTTGGGCTCTGAACTTGTTTAGCCTACTAAAACTTCCAACGTACACAGCCTCTCCTGCTCAATCTGGCCAGAGCTCAACACCGAAATTGCGAACGTCCAGGGATTGCTCCTACACTAAAGGTGCCAGGCCTGAAAGCTCTTGCTGGTCCTCATCTCCCACTGGTAACCTCTCAAACGAACCACAAACACTTGGCCTCTGAACTTGTTTAGCCTACTAAAACTTCCAACGTACACAGCCTCTCCTGCTCAATCTGGCCAGAGCTCAACTGCGAAATTGCGAATGTCCAGGGATTGCTCCTACACTAAAGGTGCCAGCCCTGAAAGCTCTTGCTGGTCCTCATCTCCCACTGGTAACCTCTCAAACGAACCACAAACACTTGGCCTCTGAACTTGTTTAGCCTACTAAAACTTCCAACGTACACAGCCTCTCCTGCTCAATCTGGCCAGAGCTCAACACCGACATTGCGAACGTCCAGCGATTGCTCCTACACTAAAGGTGCCAGCCCTGAAAGCTCTTGCTGGTCCTCATCTCCCACTGGTAACCTCTCAAACGAACCACAAACACTTGGGCTCTGAACTTGTTAAGACACTCAAAGATCCAGACGTATCATCGCTTCCTCTCGCTAATTCATGTCACAGCTCAACACCGAAATTGCGAACGTCCAACGATCACTCCTACACTACAGGTGCCAGCCCTGAAACCTGTTGCTGGTCCTCATCTCCCACTGGTAACCTCTAAAACGAACCTCAAGCATTTGGGCTCTCAACTTGTTGAGACACTCAAAGGTCCAGACGTATCAACGCTTCCTCTCACTAATTCACGTCAGAGCTCAACACCGAAATTGCGAACATCCAGCGATTGCTCCTACACTAAAGGTGCCGGCCCTGAAAGCTCTTGCTGGTCCTCATCTCCCACTGGTAACCTCTCAAACGAACCACAAACACTTGGGCTCTGAACTTGTTTAGGCTACTAAAACTTCCAACGTACAATCCCTCTCCTGCTCAATCTGGCCAGAGCTCAACTCCGAAATTGTGAACGTCCAGGGATTGCTCCTACACTAAAGGTGCCAGCCCTGAAAGCTCTTGCTGGTCCTCATCTCCCACTGGTAACCTCTCAAACGAACCACAAACACTTGGCCTCTGAACTTGTTTAGCCTACTAAAACTTCCAACGTACACAGCCTCTCCTGCTCAATCTGGCCAGAGCTCAACACCGAAATTGCGAACGTCCAGCGATTGCTCCTACACTAAAGGTGCCAGCCCTGAAAGCTCTTGCTGGTCCTCATCTCCCACTGGTAACCTCTCAAACGAACCACAAACACTTGGGCTCTGAACTTCTTTAGCCTACTAAAACTTCCAACGTACACAGCCTCTCCTGCTCAATCTGGCCAGAGCTCAACACCGAAATTGCGAACGTCCAGCGATTGCTCCTACACTAAAGGTGCCAGCCCTGAAAGCTCTTGCTGGTCCTCATCTCCCACTGGTAACCTCTCAAACGAACCACAAACACTTGGCCTCTGAACTTGTTTAGCCTACTAAAACTTCCAACGTACACAGCCTCTCCTGCTCAATCTGGCCAGAGCTCAACACCGACATTGCGAACGTCCAGCGATTGCTCCTACACTAAAGGTGCCAGCCCTGAAAGCTCTTGCTGGTCCTCATCTCCCACTGGTAACCTCTCAAACGAACCACAAACACTTGGGCTCTGAACTTGTTTAGCCTACTAAAACTTCCAACGTACACAGCCTCTCCTGCTCAATC
The DNA here is from genome assembly GCF_030936135.1 of Gavia stellata. Lineage (NCBI taxonomy): Eukaryota > Metazoa > Chordata > Aves > Gaviiformes > Gaviidae > Gavia > Gavia stellata. The sequence continues at coordinate 40,347 of NW_026776687.1, read as the reverse complement.
TGGCCAGAGCTCAACTCCGAAATTGTGAACGTCCAGCGATTGCTCCTACACTAAAGGTGCCAGCCCTGAAAGCTCTTGCTGGTCCTCATCTCCCACTGGTAACCTCTCAAACGAACCACAAACACTTGGCCTCTGAACTTGTTTAGCCTACTAAAACTTCCAACGTACACAGCCTCTCCTGCTCAATCTGGCTAGAGCTCAATACCGAAATTGCGAACGTCCAGCGATTGCTCCTACACTAAAGGTGCCAGCCCTGAAAGCTCTTGCTGGTCCTCATCTCCCACTGGTAACCTCTCAAACGAACCACAAACACTTGGCCTCTGAACTTGTTTAGCCTACTAAAACTTCCAACGTACACAGCCTCTCCTGCTCAATCTGGCCAGAGCTCAACACCGAAATTGCGAACGTCCAGCGATTGCTCCTACACTAAAGGTGCCAGCCCTGAAAGCTCTTGCTGGTCCTCATCTCCCACTGGTAACCTCTCAAACGAACCACAAACACTTGGGCTCTGAACTTGTTTAGCCTACTAAAACTTCCAACGTACACAGCCTCTCCTGCTCAATCTGGCCAGAGCTCAACACCGACATTGCGAACGTCCAGCGATTGCTCCTACACTAAAGGTGCCAGCCCTGAAAGCTCTTGCTGGTCCTCATCTCCCACTGGTAACCTCTCAAACGAACCACAAACACTTGGGCTCTGAACTTGTTTAGCCTACTAAAACTTCCAACGTACACAGCCTCTCCTGCTCAATCTGGCCAGAGCTCAACACCGAAATTGCGAACGTCCAGCGATTGCTCCTACACTAAAGGTGCCAGCCCTGAAAGCTCTTGCTGGTCCTCATCTCCCACTGGTAACCTCTCAAACGAACCACAAACACTTGGCCTCTGAACTTGTTTAGCCTACTAAAACTTCCAACGTACACAGCCTCTCCTGCTCAATCTGGCCAGAGCTCAACACCGAAATAGCGAACGTCCAGCGATTGCTCCTACACTAAAGGTGTCAGCCCTGAAAGCTCTTGCTGGTCCTCATCTCCCACTGGTAACCTCTCAAACGAACCACAAACACTTGGGCTCTGAACTTGTTTAGCCTACTAAAACTTCCAACGTACACAGCCTCTCCTGCTCAGTCTGGCCAGAGCTCAACACCGAAATTGCGAACGTCCAAGGATTGCTCCTACACTAAAGGTGCCAGCCCTGAAAGCTCTTGCTGGTCCTCATCTCCCACTGGTAACCTCTCAAACGAACGACAAACACTTGGGCTCTGAACTTGTTTAGCCTACTAAAACTTCCAACGTACACAGCCTCTCCTGCTCAATCTGGCCAGAGCTCAACACCGACATTGCGAACGTCCAGCGATTGCTCCTACACTAAAGGTGCCAGCCCTGAAAGCTCTTGCTGGTCCTCATCTCCCACTGGTAACCTCTCAAACGAACCACAAACACTTGGGCTCTGAACTTGTTTAGCCTACTAAAACTTCCAACGTACACAGCCTCTCCTGCTCAATCTGGCCAGAGCTCAACACCGAAATTGCGAACGTCCAGCGATTGCTCCTACACTAAAGGTGCCAGCCCTGAAAGCTCTTGCTGGTCCTCATCTCCCACTGGTAACCTCTCAAACGAACCACAAACACTTGGGCTCTGAACTTGTTTAGCCTACTAAAACTTCCAACGTACACAGCCTCTCCTGCTCAATCTGGCCAGAGCTCAACACCGACATTGCGAACATCCAGGGATTGCTCCTACACTAAAGGTGCCAGCCCTGAATGCTCTTGCTGGTCCTCATCTCCCACTGGTAACCTCCCAAACGAACCACAAACACTTGGGCTCTGAACTTGTTTAGCCTACTAAAACTTCCAACGTACACAGCCTCTCCTGCTCAATCTGGCCAGAGCTCAACACCGAAATTGCGAACGTCCAGCGATTGCTCCTACACTAAAGGTGCCAGCCCTGAATGCTCTTGCTGGTCCTCATCTCCCACTGGTAACCTCTCAAACGAACCACAAACACTTGGCCTCTGAACTTGTTTAGCCTACTAAAACTTCCAACGTACACAGCCTCTCCTGCTCAATCTGGCCAGAGCTCAACACCGAAATTGCGAACGTCCAGCGATTGCTCCTACACTAAAGGTGCCAGCCCTGAAAGCTCTTGCTGGTCCTCATCTCCCACTGGTAACCTCTCAAACGAACCACAAACACTTCGGCTCTGAACTTGTTTAGCCTACTAAAACTTCCAACGTACACAGCCTCTCCTGCTCAATCTGGCCAGAGCTCAACACCGAAATTGCGAACATCCAGCGATTGCTCCTACACTAAAGGTGCCAGCCCTGAAAGCTCTTGCTGGTCCTCATCTCCCACTGGTAACCTCTCAAACGAACCACAAACACTTGGGCTCTGAACTTGTTTAGCCTACTAAAACTTCCAACGTACACAGCCTCTCCTGCTCAATCTGGCCAGAGCTCAACACCGAAATTGCGAATGTCCAGGGATTGCTCCTACACTAAAGGTGCCAGCCCTGAAAGTTCTTGCTGGTCCTCATCTCCCACTGGTAACCTCTCAAACGAACCACAAACACTTGGCCTCTGAACTTGTTTAGCCTACTAAAACTTCCAACGTACACAGCCTCTCCTGCTCAATCTGGCCAGAGCTCAACACCGACATTGCGAACGTCCAGCGATTGCTCCTACACTAAAGGTGCCAGCCCTGAAAGCTCTTGCTGGTCCTCATCTCCCACTGGTAACCTCTCAAACGAACCACAAACACTTGGGCTCTGAACTCGTATAGACACTCCAAGGTCCAGACGCATCATCACTTCCTCTCACTAATTCACGTCAGATCTGAACACCGAAATTGCCAACGTCCAGCGATTGCTCCTACACTAAAGGTGCCAGCCCTGAAAGCTCTTCCTGGTCCTCACCTCCCACTGGTAACCTCTCAAACGAACCACAAACACTTGGGCTCTGAACTTGTTTAGCCTACTAAAATTTCCACCATACAATCCCTCTCCTGCTCAGTCTGGCCAGAGCTCAACACTGAACTTGCAAACGTCCACCGATTGCTCCTACTCTAAAGGTGCCAGCCCTGAAAGCTCTTGCTGGTCCTCATCTCCCACTGGTAACCTCTCAAACGAACCACAAACACTTGGGCTCTGAACTTGTTAAGACACTCAAAGATCCAGACGTATCATCGCTTCCTCTCGCTAATTCATGTCACAGCTCAACACCGAAATTGCGAACGTCCAACGATCACTCCTACACTACAGGTGCCAGCCCTGAAAACTGTTGCTGGTCCTCATCTCCCACTGGTAACCTCTAAAACGAACCTCAAGCATTTGGGCTCTCAACTTGTTGAGACACTCAAAGGTCCAGACGTATCAACGCTTCCTCTCACTAATTCACGTCAGAGCTCAACACCGAAATTGCGAACATCCAGCGATTGCACCTACACTAAAGGTGCCAGCCCTGAAAGCTCTTGCTGGTCCTCATCTCCCACTGGTAACCTCTCAAACGAACCACAAACACTTGGCCTCTGAACTTGTTTAGCCTACTAAAACTTCCAACGTACACAGCCTCTCCTGCTCAATCTGGCCAGAGCTCAACACCGAAATTGCGAATGTCCAGGGATTGCTCCTACACTAAAGGTGCCAGCCCTGAAAGCTCTTGCTGGTCCTCATCTCCCACTGGTAACCTCTCAAACGAACCACAAACACTTGGCCTCTGAACTTGTTTAGCCTACTAAAACTTCCAACGTACACTCCCTCTCCTGCTCAGTCTGGCCACAGCTCAACACCGACATTGCGAACGTCCAGCGATTGCTCCTACACTAAAGGTGCCAGCCCTGAAAGCTCTTGCTGGTCCTCATCTCCCACTGGTAACCTCTCAAACGAACCACAAACACTTGGGCTCTGAACTTGTTTAGCCTACTAAAACTTCCAACGTACACTCCCTCTCCTGCTCAGTCTGGCCACAGCTCAACACCGAAATTACAAACGTACAGATATTCATCTTACACTAAAGATGCCAGCCCTGAAAGCTGTTGCTGGTCCTCATCTCCAACTGTTAACCACACAAACGAACCACAAACACTTGGGCTCTGAACTTGTTTAGGCTACTAAACCTTCCAACATACACTCCATCTCTTGCTCAGTCTGGCCAGAGCTCAACACCGAAATTGCAAACGTCCAAATATTAAGCTTACACTAAAGGTGCCAGCCCTGAAAGCTGTTGCTGGTCCTCATCTCCCACTGGTAACCTCTAAAACGAACCACAAACACTTGGGCTCTCAACTTGTTTAGATACTCAGAGGTCCAGACGTATGATCACTTCCTCTCGCTAATTCACGTCAGAGCTCAACACCGAAATTGCGAACGTCCAACGACCACTCCTACACTACAGGTACCGGCCCTGAAAGCTGTTGCTGGTCCTCATCTCCCACTGGTAACCTCTCAAACGAACCACAAACACTTGGCCTCTGAATTTGTTTAGGCTACTAAAACTTCCAACATACACTACATCTCTTGCTCAGTCTGGCCAGAGCTCAACACCGAACTTGCGAACGTCCACCGATTACTCCTACACTGAAGGTACCAGCCCTGAAAGCTGTTGCTAGTCCTCATCTCCCATGGTATCCTCTAAAACGAACCACAAACACTTGGGCTCTGAACTTGTTTAGACACTCAAAAGGTCCAGACGTAGGATCGCTTCCTCTTGCTAATTCACGTCAGTGCTCAACACCGAAATTGCGAACGTCCACCGATTGCTCCTACACTGAAGGTACCAGCCCTCAAAGCTGTTGCTGGTCCTCATCTCCCACTGGTAACCTCTAAAACGAACCCCAAACACTTGGGCTCTGAACTTGTTTAGACACTCAAAGGTCCAGACGTATCATCGCTACCTCTCGCTAATTCACGTCAGAGCTCAACACCGAAATTGCGAACGTCAAACGATCACTCCTACACTACAGGTACCGGCCCTGAAAGCTCTTGCTGGTCCTCATCTCCCACTGGTAACCTCTAAAAGGAACCTCCAGCATTTGGGCTCTGAACTTGTTTAGATACTCCAAGGTCCAGACGTATGATCGCTTCCTCTCACTAGTTCACATCAGAGATCAACACCAAAATTGCGAAATTGCAACGATTGCTCCCACACTAAAGCTGCCAGTCCTGCAACCTCTTGCTGGTCCTCATCTCCAACTAGTAACCTCTAAAACTAACCACAAACACTTGGGCTCTGAACTTGTTTAGGCTACTAAACCTTCCAACATACACTCCATCTCTTCCTCAGTCTGGCCAGAGCTCAACACCGAAATTGCAAACGTCCAAATATTAAGCTTACACTAAAGGTGCCAGCCCTGAAAGCTGTTGCTGGTCCTCATCTCCCACTGGTAACCTCTAAAACGAACCACAAACACTTGGGCTCTCAACTTGTTTAGATACTCAGAGGTCCAGACGTATGATCACTTCCTCTCGCTAATTCACGTCAGAGCTCAACACCGAAATTGCGAACGTCCAACGACCACTCCTACACTACAGGTACCGGCCCTGAAAGCTGTTGCTGGTCCTCATCTCCCACTGGTAACCTCTCAAACGAACCACAAACACTTGGCCTCTGAATTTGTTTAGGCTACTAAAACTTCCAACATACACTCCATCTCTTGCTCAGTCTGGCCAGAGCTCAACACCGAACTTGCGAACGTCCACCGATTACTCCTACACTGAAGGTACCAGCCCTGAAAGCTGTTGCGGGTCCTCATCTCCCATGGTAACCTCTAAAACGAACCACAAACACTTGGGCTCTGAACTTGTTTAGACACTCAAAGGTCCAGACGTAGGATCGCTTCCTCTTGCTAATTCACGTCAGTGCTCAACACCGAAATTGCGAACGTCCACCGATTGCTCCTACACTGAAGGTACCAGCCCTCAAAGCTGTTGCTGGTCCTCATCTCCCACTGGTAACCTCTAAAACGAACCACAAACACTTGGGCTCTGAACTTGTTTAGACACTCAAAGGTCCAGACGTATCATCGCTTCCTCTCGCTAATTCACGTCAGAGCTCAACACCGAAATTGCGAACGTCCAACGACCACTCCTACACTACAGGTACCGGCCCTGAAAGCTCTTGCTGGTCCTCATCTCCCACTGGTAACCTCTAAAAGGAACCTCCAGCATTTGGGCTCTGAACTTTTTTAGACACTCAAAGGTCCAGACGTATGATCACTTCCTCTTGCTAATTCACATCAGAGCTCAACACTGAACTTGAGAACGTCCATCGATTGCTCCTGCACTGAAGGTGCCAGCCCTGAAAGCTCTTGCTGGTCCTCATCTCCCACTGGTAACCTCTCAAACGAACCACAAACACTTGGGCTCTGAACTTGTTTAGCCTACTAAAACTTCCAACGTACACAGCCTCTCCTGCTCAATCTGGCCAGAGCTCAACTCCGAAATTGCGAACGTCCAGCGATTGCTCCTACACTAAAGGTGCCAGCCCTGAAAGCTCTTGCTGGTCCTCATCTCCCACTGGTAACCTCTCAAACGAACCACAAACACTTGGCCTCTGAACTTGTTTAGCCTACTAAAACTTCCAACGTACACAGCCTCTCCTGCTCAATCTGGCCAGAGCTCAACACCGAAATTGCGAACGTCCAGCGATTGCTCCTACACTAAAGGTGCCAGCCCTGAAAGCTCTTGCTGGTCCTCATCTCCCACTGGTAACCTCTCAAACGAACCACAAACACTTGGCCTCTGAACTTGTTTAGCCTACTAAAACTTCCAACGTACACAGCCTCTCCTGCTCAATCTGGCCAAAATTTAACACCGAAATTGCGAACGTCCAGGGATTGCTCCTACACTAAAGGTGCCAGCCCTGAAAGCTCTTGCTGGTCCTCATCTCCCACTGGTAACCTCTCAAACGAACCACAAACACTTGGCCTCTGAACTTGTTTAGCCTACTAAAACTTCCAACGTACACAGCCTCTCCTGCTCAATCTGGCCAGAGCTCAACACCGAAATTGCGAACGTCCAGCGATTGCTCCTACACTAAAGGTGCCAGCCCTGAAAGCTCTTGCTGGTCCTCATCTCCCACTGGTAACCTCTCAAACGAACCACAAACACTTGGCCTCTGAACTTGTTTAGCCTACTAAAACTTCCAACGTACACAGCCTCTCCTGCTCAATCTGGCCAGAGCTCAACTGCGAAATTGCGAACGTCCAGCGATTGCTCCTACACTAAAGGTGCCAGCCCTGAAAGCTCTTGCTGGTCCTCATCTCCCACTGGTAACCTCTCAAACGAACCACAAACACTTGGCCTCTGAACTTGTTTAGCCTACTAAAACTTCCAACGTACACAGCCTCTCCTGCTCAATCTGGCCAGAGCTCAACACCGAAATTGCGAACGTCCAGCGATTGCTCCTACACTAAAGGTGCCAGCCCTGAAAGCTCTTGCTGGTCCTCATCTCCCACTGGTAACCTCTCAAACGAACCACAAACACTTGGGCTCTGAACTTCTTTAGCCTACTAAAACTTCCAACGTACACTCCCTCTCCTGCTCAGTCTGGCCACAGCTCAACACCGAAATTGTGAACGTCCAGCGATTGCTCCTACACTAAAGATGCCAGCCCTGAAAGCTGTTGCTGGTCCTCATCTCCCACTGTTAACCATTCAAACGAACCACAAACACTTGGGCTCTGAACTTGTTTAGGCTACTAAACCTTCCAACATACACTCCATCTCTTGCTCAGTCTGGCCAGAGCTCAACACCGAAATTCGAACGTCCAGCGATTGCTCCTACACTAAAGGTGCCAGCCCTGAAAGCTCTTGCTGGTCCTCATCTCCCACTGGTAACCTCTCAAACGAACCACAAACACTTGGGCTCTGAACTCGTATAGACACTCCAAGGTCCAGACGCATCATCGCTTCCTCTCACTAATTCACGTCAGTGCTCAACACCGAAATTGCCAACGTCCAGCGATTACTCCTACACTAAAGCTGCCAGCCCTGAAAGCTCTTGCTGGTCCTCACCTCCCACTGGTAACCTCTAAAACGAACGACAAACACTTGGGCTCTGAACTTGTTTAGCCTACTAAAACTTCCAACGTACACAGCCTCTCCTGCTCAATCTGGCCAGAGCTCAACACCGACCTTGCGAACGTCCAGCGATTGCTCCTACACTAAAGGTGCCAGCCCTGAAAGCTCTTGCTGGTCCTCACCTCCCACTGGTGACCTCTATAACGAAGCTCAAGAACTTGGGCTCTGAACTTGTTTAGATACGCAAAGGTCCAGACGTATGATCACTTCCTCTCGCTAATTCACGTCAGAGCGCAACACCGAAATTGCCAACGTCTAGCAATTGCTCCTACACTAAAGGTGCCAGACCTGAAAGCTCTTGCTGGTCCTCATCTCCCACTGCTAACCGCTAAAACGAACCTCAAGTATTTGGGCTCTGAACTTGTTTAGACACTCCAAGGTCCAGACGTATCATCGCTTCCTCTCACTAATTCACGTCAGAGCTCTACACCGAAATTGCGAACGTCCAGCGATTGCTCCTACACTGAAGGTGCCAGCACTGAAAGCTCTTACTGGTCCCCATCTCCCACTGGTAACCTCTAAAACGAACCACAAACACGTGGGCTCTGAAATTGTTTAGACACTCAAAGGTCCAGATGTATCATCGCTTCCTCTCGCTAATTCACGTCACAGCTCAACACCGAAATTGCGAACGTCCAGCGACTGCTCCTACACTCAAGGCGCCAGCCCTGAAAGCTCTTGCTGGTCCTCATCTCCCACTGGTAACCTCTAAAACGAACCACAAACACGAGGGCTCTGAACTTGTTTACTCTACTAAAACTTCCAACGAACACAGACTCCCCTGCTCAATCTGGCCAGAGCTCAACACCGAAATTGCGAACGTCCAGCAATTGGACCTAAACCAAAGGTGACAGCCCTGAAAGCTCTTGCTGGTCCTTATCTCCCACTGGTAACCACTCAGACGAAGCACAAATACTTGGGCTCTGAGCTTGTTTAGACACTCAAAGGTCCAGACGTATCATTGCTTCTTCTCGCTAATTCACGTCAGAGCTCAACACCGAACTTGCGAACGTCCAGCGATTGATCCTACACTAAAGGTGCCAGCCCTGAAAGCTCTTGCTGGTCCTCATCTCCCACTGGTAACCTCTCAAACGAACCACAAACACTTGGGCTCTGAACTTGTTTAGCCTACTAAAACTTCCAACGTACACAGCCTCTCCTGCTCAATCTGGCCAGAGCTTAACACCGAAATTGCGAACGTCCAGCGATTGCTCCTACACTGAAGGTGCCAGCCCTGAAAGCTCTTGCTGGTCCTCATCTCCCACTACTAACCTCTAAAACGAACCACAAACACGTGGGCTCTGAACTTGTTTAGACACACAAAGGTCCAGACGTATCATCGCTTCCTCTTGCTAATTTTCGTCAGAGCTCAACACTGAACTTGCGAACATCCAGCGATTGCTCCTACACTAAAGGTGCCAGCCCTGAAAGCTCTTGCTGGTCCTCATCTCCCACTGGTAACCTCTCAAACGAACCACAGACACTTGGGCTCTCAAGTTGTTTAGCCTACTAAAACTTCCAACGTACACAGCCTCTCCTGCTCAATCTGGCCAGAGCTCAACACCGATATTGCGAACATCCAGCGATTGCTCCTACACTAAAGGTGCCAGCCCTGAAAGCTCTTGCTGGTCCTCATCTCCCACTGGTAACCTCTCAAACGAACCACAAACACTTGGCCTCTGAACTTGTTTAGCCTACTAAAACTTCCAACGTACACAGCCTCTCCTGCTCAATCTGGCCAGAGCTCAACACCGAAATTGCGAACGTCCAGCGATTGCTCCTACACTAAAGGTGCCAGCCCTGAAAGCTCTTGCTGGTCCTCATCTCCCACTGGTAACCTCTCAAACAAACCACAAACACTTGGGCTCTGAACTTGTTTAGCCTACTAAAACTTCCAACGTACACAGCCTCTCCTGCTCAATCTGGCCAAAATTCAGCACCGAAATTGCGAACGTCCAGCGATTGCTCCTACACTAAAGGTGCCAGCCCTGAAAGCTCTTGCTGGTCCTCATCTCCCACTGGTAACCTCTCAAACGAACCACAAACACTTGGCCTCTGAACTTGTTTAGCCTACTAAAACTTCCAACGTACACAGCCTCTCCTGCTCAATCTGGCCAAAATTCAACACCGAAATTGCGAACGTCCAGGGATTGCTCCTACACTAAAGGTGCCAGCCCTGAAAGCTCTTGCTGGTCCTCATCTCCCACTGGTAACCTCTCAAACGAACCACAAACACTTGGGCTCTGAACTTGTTTAGCCTACTAAAACTTCCAACGTACACAGCCTCTCCTGCTCAATCTGGCCAGAGCTCAACACCGACATTGCGAACGTCCAGCGATTGCTCCTACACTAAAGGTGCCAGCCCTGAAAGCTCTTGCTGGTCCTCATCTCCCACTGGTAACCTCCCAAACGAACCACAAACACTTGGGCTCTGAACTTGTTTAGCCTACTAAAACTTCCAACGTACACAGCCTCTCCTGCTCAATCTGGCCAGAGCTCAACACCGACATTGCGAACGTCCAGGGATTGCTCCTACACTAAAGGTGCCAGCCCTGAAAGCTCTTGCTGGTCCTCATCTCCCACTGGTAACCTCTCAAACGAACCACAAACACTTGGGCTCTGAACTTGTTTAGCCTACTAAAACTTCCAACGTACACAGCCTCTCCTGCTCAATCTGGCCAGAGCTCAACTCCGAAATTGCGAACGTCCAGCGATTGCTCCTACACTAAAGGTGCCAGCCCTGAAAGCTCTTGCTGGTCCTCATCTACCACTGTTAATCTCTCAAACGAACCACAAACACTTGGCCTCTGAACTTGTTTAGCCTACTAAAACTTCCAACGTACACTCCCTCTCCTGCTCAGTCTGGCCACAGCTCAACACCGAAATTACAAACGTACAGATATTCATCTTACACTAAAGATGCCAGCCCTGAAAGCTGTTGCTGGTCCTCATCTCCCACTGGTAACCTCTCAAACGAACCACAAACACTTGGGCTCTGAACTTGTTTAGGCTAGTAAACCTTCGAACATACACTCCATCTCTTGCTCACTCTGGCCAGAGCTCAACACCCAAATTCGAACGTCCAGGGATTGCTGCTACACTAAAGCTGCCAGCCCTGAAAGCTCTTGCTGGTCCTCACCTCCCACTGGTAACCTCTAAAACGAACGACAAACACTTGGGCTCTGAACTTGTTAAGACACTCAAAGATCCAGACGTATCATCGCTTCCTCTCGCTAATTCATGTCACAGCTCAACACCGAAATTGCGAACGTCCAACGATCACTCCTACACTACAGGTGCCAGCCCTGAAACCTGTTGCTGGTCCTCATCTCCCACTGGTAACCTCTAAAACGAACCTCAAGCATTTGGGCTCTCAACTTGTTGAGACACTCAAAGGTCCAGACGTATCAACGCTTCCTCTCATTAATTCACGTCAGAGCTCAACACCGAAATTGCGAACATCCAGCGATTGCTCCTACACTAAAGGTGCCAGCCCTGAAAGCTCTTGCTGGTCCTCATCTCCCACTGGTAACCTCTCAAACGAACCACAAACACTTGGGCTCTGAACTTGTTTAGGCTACTAAAACTTCCAACGTACACAGCCTCTCCTGCTCAATCTGGCCAAAATTCAACACCGAAATTGCGAACGTCCAGCGATTGCTCCTACACTAAAGGTGCCAGACCTGAAAGCTCTTGCTGGTCCTCACCTCCCACTGCTGACCTCTAAAACGAAGCTCAAGAACTTGGGCTCTGAACTTGTTTAGATACGCAAAGGTCCACACGTATGATCACTTCCTCTCGCTAATTCATGTCAGAGCGCAACACCGAAATTGCCAACGTCTAGCAATTGCTCCTACACTAAAGGTGCCAGCCCTGAAAGCTCTTGCTGGTCCTCATCTCCCACTGCTAACCGCTAAAACGAACCTCAAGTATTTGGGCTCTGAACTTGTTTAGACACTCCAAGGTCCAGACGTATGATCGCTTCCTCTCACTAATTCACGTCAGAGCTCTACACCGAAATTGCGAACGTCCAGCGATTGCTCCTACACTGAAGGTGCCAGCCCTGAAAGCTCTTACTGGTCCCCATCTCCCACTGGTAACCTCTAAAACGAACCACAAACACGTGGGCTCTGAACTTGTTTAGACACTCAAAGGTCCAGATGTATCATCGCTTCCTCTCGCTAATTCACGTCACAGCTCAACACCGAAATTGCGAACGTCCAGCGACTGCTCCTACACTCAAGGCGCCAGCCCTGAAAGCTCTTGCTGGTCCTCATCTCCCACTGGTAACCTCTCAAACGAACCACAAACACGAGGGCTCTGAACTTGTTTACTCTACTAAAACTTCCAACGAACACAGCCTCTCCTGCTCAACCTGGCCAGAGCTCAACACCGAAATTGCGAACGTCCAGCAATTGGACCTAAACCAAAGGTGACAGCCCTGAAAGCTCTTACTGGTCCTTATCTCCCACTGGTAACCACTCAGACGAACCACAAATACTTGGGCTCTGAGCTTGTTTAGACACTCAAAGGTCCAAACGTATCATTGCTTCTTCTCGCTAATTCACGTCAGAGCTCAACACCGAACTTGCGAACGTCCAGCGATTGATCCTACACTAAAGGTGCCAGCCCTGAAAGCTCTTGCTGGTCCTCATCTCCCACTGGTAACCTCTCAAACGAACCACAAACACTTGGCCTCTGAACTTGTTTAGCCTACTAAAACTTCCAACGTACACAGCCTCTCCTGCTCAATCTGGCCAGAGCTCAACTCCGAAATTGCGAACGTCCAGCGATTGCTCCTACACTAAAGGTGCCAGCCCTGAAAGCTCTTGCTGGTCCTCATCTCCCACTGGTAACCTCTCAAACGAACCACAAACACTTGGCCTCTGAACTTGTTTAGCCTACTAAAACTTCCAACGTACACAGCCTCTCCTGCTCAATCTGGCCAGAGCTCAACACCGAAATTGCGAACGTCCAGCGATTGCTCCTACACTAAAGGTGCCAGCCCTGAAAGCTCTTGCTGGTCCTCATCTCCCACTGGTAACCTCTCAAACGAACCACAAACACTTGGGCTCTGAACTTGTTTAGCCTACTAAAACTTCCAACGTACACAGCCTCTCCTGCTCAATCTGGCCAGAGCTCAACACCGAAATTGCGAACGTCCAGCGATTGCTCCTACACTAAAGGTGCCAGCCCTGAAAGCTCTTGCTGGTCCTCATCTCCCACTGGTAACCTCTAAAAGGAACCTCCAGCATTTGGGCTCTGAACTTGTTTAGATACTCCAAGGTCCAGACGTATGATCGCTTCCTCTCACTAGTTCACATCAGAGATCAACACCAAAATTGCGAAATTGCAACGATTGCTCCCACACTAAAGCTGCCAGTCCTGCAACCTCTTGCTGGTCCTCATCTCCAACTAGTAACCTCTAAAACTAACCACAAACACTTGGGCTCTGAACTTGTTTAGGCTACTAAACCTTCCAACATACACTCCATCTCTTCCTCAGTCTGGCCAGAGCTCAACACCGAAATTGCAAACGTCCAAATATTAAGCTTACACTAAAGGTGCCAGCCCTGAAAGCTGTTGCTGGTCCTCATCTCCCACTGGTAACCTCTAAAACGAACCACAAACACTTGGGCTCTCAACTTGTTTAGATACTCAGAGGTCCAGACGTATGATCACTTCCTCTCGCTAATTCACGTCAGAGCTCAACACCGAAATTGCGAACGTCCAACGACCACTCCTACACTACAGGTACCGGCCCTGAAAGCTGTTGCTGGTCCTCATCTCCCACTGGTAACCTCTCAAACGAACCACAAACACTTGGCCTCTGAATTTGTTTAGGCTACTAAAACTTCCAACATACACTCCATCTCTTGCTCAGTCTGGCCAGAGCTCAACACCGAACTTGCGAACGTCCACCGATTACTCCTACACTGAAGGTACCAGCCCTGAAAGCTGTTGCGGGTCCTCATCTCCCATGGTAACCTCTAAAACGAACCACAAACACTTGGGCTCTGAACTTGTTTAGACACTCAAAGGTCCAGACGTAGGATCGCTTCCTCTTGCTAATTCACGTCAGTGCTCAACACCGAAATTGCGAACGTCCACCGATTGCTCCTACACTGAAGGTACCAGCCCTCAAAGCTGTTGCTGGTCCTCATCTCCCACTGGTAACCTCTAAAACGAACCACAAACACTTGGGCTCTGAACTTGTTTAGACACTCAAAGGTCCAGACGTATCATCGCTTCCTCTCGCTAATTCACGTCAGAGCTCAACACCGAAATTGCGAACGTCCAACGACCACTCCTACACTACAGGTACCGGCCCTGAAAGCTCTTGCTGGTCCTCATCTCCCACTGGTAACCTCTAAAAGGAACCTCCAGCATTTGGGCTCTGAACTTTTTTAGACACTCAAAGGTCCAGACGTATGATCACTTCCTCTTGCTAATTCACATCAGAGCTCAACACTGAACTTGAGAACGTCCATCGATTGCTCCTGCACTGAAGGTGCCAGCCCTGAAAGCTCTTGCTGGTCCTCATCTCCCACTGGTAACCTCTCAAACGAACCACAAACACTTGGCCTCTGAACTTGTTTAGCCTACTAAAACTTCCAACGTACACAGCCTCTCCTGCTCAATCTGGCCAGAGCTCAACTCCGAAATTGCGAACGTCCAGCGATTGCTCCTACACTAAAGGTGCCAGCCCTGAAAGCTCTTGCTGGTCCTCATCTCCCACTGGTAACCTCTCAAACGAACCACAAACACTTGGCCTCTGAACTTGTTTAGCCTACTAAAACTTCCAACGTACACAGCCTCTCCTGCTCAATCTGGCCAGAGCTCAACACCGAAATTGCGAACGTCCAGCGATTGCTCCTACACTAAAGGTGCCAGCCCTGAAAGCTCTTGCTGGTCCTCATCTCCCACTGGTAACCTCTCAAACGAACCACAAACACTTGGGCTCTGAACTTGTTTAGCCTACTAAAACTTCCAACGTACACAGCCTCTCCTGCTCAATCTGTCCAAAATTTAACACCGAAATTGCGAACGTCCAGGGATTGCTCCTACACTAAAGGTGCCAGCCCTGAAAGCTCTTGCTGGTCCTCATCTCCCACTGGTAACCTCTCAAACGAACCACAAACACTTGGCCTCTGAACTTGTTTAGCCTACTAAAACTTCCAACGTACACAGCCTCTCCTGCTCAATCTGGCCAGAGCTCAACACCGAAATTGCGAACGTCCAGCGATTGCTCCTACACTAAAGGTGCCAGCCCTGAAAGCTCTTGCTGGTCCTCATCTCCCACTGGTAACCTCTCAAACGAACCACAAACACTTGGCCTCTGAACTTGTTTAGCCTACTAAAACTTCCAACGTACACAGCCTCTCCTGCTCAATCTGGCCAGAGCTCAACTGCGAAATTGCGAACGTCCAGCGATTGCTCCTACACTAAAGGTGCCAGCCCTGAAAGCTCTTGCTGGTCCTCATCTCCCACTGGTAACCTCTCAAACGAACCACAAACACTTGGCCTCTGAACTTGTTTAGCCTACTAAAACTTCCAACGTACACAGCCTCTCCTGCTCAATCTGGCCAGAGCTCAACACCGAAATTGCGAACGTCCAGCGATTGCTCCTACACTAAAGGTGCCAGCCCTGAAAGCTCTTGCTGGTCCTCATCTCCCACTGGTAACCTCTCAAACGAACCACAAACACTTGGGCTCTGAACTTCTTTAGCCTACTAAAACTTCCAACGTACACAGCCTCTCCTGCTCAGTCTGGCCACAGCTCAACACCGAAATTGTGAACGTCCAGCGATTGCTCCTACACTAAAGATGCCAGCCCTGAAAGCTGTTGCTGGTCCTCATCTCCCACTGTTAACCATTCAAACGAACCACAAACACTTGGGCTCTGAACTTGTTTAGGCTACTAAACCTTCCAACATACACTCCATCTCTTGCTCAGTCTGGCCAGAGCTCAACACCGAAATTCGAACGTCCAGCGATTGCTCCTACACTAAAGGTGCCAGCCCTGAAAGCTCTTGCTGGTCCTCATCTCCCACTGTTAATCTCTCAAACGAACCACAAACACTTGGCCTCTGAACTTGTTTAGCCTACTAAAACTTCCAACGTACACTCCCTCTCCTGCTCAGTCTGGCCACAGCTCAACACCGAAATTACAAACGTACAGATATTCATCTTACACTAAAGATGCCAGCCCTGAAAGCTGTTGCTGGTCCTCATCTCCCACTGGTAACCTCTCAAACGAACCACAAACACTTGGGCTCTGAACTTGTTTAGGCTAGTAAACCTTCGAACATACACTCCATCTCTTGCTCACTCTGGCCAGAGCTCAACACCCAAATTCGAACGTCCAGGGATTGCTGCTACACTAAAGCTGCCAGCCCTGAAAGCTCTTGCTGGTCCTCACCTCCCACTGGTAACCTCTAAAACGAACGACAAACACTTGGGCTCTGAACTTGTTAAGACACTCAAAGATCCAGACGTATCATCGCTTCCTCTCGCTAATTCATGTCACAGCTCAACACCGAAATTGCGAACGTCCAACGATCACTCCTACACTACAGGTGCCAGCCCTGAAACCTGTTGCTGGTCCTCATCTCCCACTGGTAACCTCTAAAACGAACCTCAAGCATTTGGGCTCTCAACTTGTTGAGACACTCAAAGGTCCAGACGTATCAACGCTTCCTCTCATTAATTCACGTCAGAGCTCAACACCGAAATTGCGAACATCCAGCGATTGCTCCTACACTAAAGGTGCCGGCCCTGAAAGCTCTTGCTGGTCCTCATCTCCCACTGGTAACCTCTCAAACGAACCACAAACACTTGGGCTCTGAACTTGTTTAGGCTACTAAAACTTCCAACGTACACAGCCTCTCCTGCTCAATCTGGCCAGAGCTCAACACCGACCTTGCGAACGTCCAGCGATTGCTCCTACACTAAAGGTGCCAGACCTGAAAGCTCTTGCTGGTCCTCACCTCCCACTGCTGACCTCTAAAACGAAGCTCAAGAACTTGGGCTCTGAACTTGTTTAGATACGCAAAGGTCCACACGTATGATCACTTCCTCTCGCTAATTCATGTCAGAGCGCAACACCGAAATTGCCAACGTCTAGCAATTGCTCCTACACTAAAGGTGCCAGCCCTGAAAGCTCTTGCTGGTCCTCATCTCCCACTGCTAACCGCTAAAACGAACCTCAAGTATTTGGGCTCTGAACTTGTTTAGACACTCCAAGGTCCAGACGTATGATCGCTTCCTCTCACTAATTCACGTCAGAGCTCTACACCGAAATTGCGAACGTCCAGCGATTGCTCCTACACTGAAGGTGCCAGCCCTGAAAGCTCTTACTGGTCCCCATCTCCCACTGGTAACCTCTAAAACGAACCACAAACACGTGGGCTCTGAACTTGTTTAGACACTCAAAGGTCCAGATGTATCATCGCTTCCTCTCGCTAATTCACGTCAGAGCTCAACACCGAAATTGCGAACGTCCAGCGACTGCTCCTACACTCAAGGCGCCAGCCCTGAAAGCTCTTGCTGGTCCTCATCTCCCACTGGTAACCTCTCAAACGAACCACAAACACGAGGGCTCTGAACTTGTTTAGCCTACTAAAACTTCCAACGAACACAGCCTCTCCTGCTCAACCTGGCCAGAGCTCAACACCGAAATTGCGAACGTCCAGCAATTGGACCTAAACCAAAGGTGACAGCCCTGAAAGCTCTTGCTGGTCCTTATCTCCCACTGGTAACCACTCAGACGAACCACAAATACTTGGGCTCTGAGCTTGTTTAGACACTCAAAGGTCCAGACGTATCATTGCTTCTTCTCGCTAATTCACGTCAGAGCTCAACACCGAACTTGCGAACGTCCAGCGATTGATCCTACACTAAAGGTGCCAGCCCTGAAAGCTCTTGCTGGTCCTCATCTCCCACTGCTAACCTCTCAAACGAACCACAAACACTTGGGCTCTGAACTTGTTTAGGCTACTAAAACTTCCAACGTACACAGCCTCTCCTGCTCAACCTGGCCAGAGCTCAACACCGAAATTGTGAACATCCAGGGATTGCTCCTACACTAAAGGTGCCAGCCCTGAAAGCTCTTGGTCGTCCCCATCTCCCACTGGTAACCGCTAAAACAAACCTCAAGCACTTCGTTTCTGATCCTGTTTAGACACTCCAATGTCCAGACGTATCATGGCTTCCTCTCACTAATTCACAGCAGAGCTCAACACCGAAATTGCGAACGTCCAGCGATTGCTCCTACACTAAAGGTGCCAGCCCTGAAAGCTCTTGCTGGTCCTCATCTCCCACCTGTAACCTATAAAACGAAACACAAACACTTGGGCTCTGAACTTGTTTAGACACTCCAAGGTCCAGACGTATCATTGCTTCTTCTCGCTAATTCACGTCAGAGCTCAACACCGAACTTGCGAACGTCCAGCGATTGATCCTACACTAAAGGTGCCAGCCCTGAAAGCTCTTGCTGGTCCTCATCTCCCACTGGTAATCTCTCAAACGAACCACAAACACTTGGGCTCTGAACTTGTTTAGGCTACTAAAACTTCCAACGTACACAGCCTCTCCTGCTCAATCTGGCCAGAGCTCAACACCGACCTTGCGAACGTCCAGCGATTGCTCCTACACTAAAGGTGCCAGACCTGAAAGCTCTTGCTGGTCCTCACCTCCCACTGCTGACCTCTAAAACGAAGCTCAAGAACTTGGGCTCTGAACTTGTTTAGATACGCAAAGGTCCACACGTATGATCACTTCCTCTCGCTAATTCACGTCAGAGCGCAACACCGAAATTGCCAACGTCTAGCAATTGCTCCTACACTAAAGGTGCCAGCCCTGAAAGCTCTTGCTGGTCCTCATCTCCCACTGGTAACCTCTCAAACGAACCACAAACACTTGGGCTCTGAACTTGTTTAGCCTACTAAAACTTCCAACGTACACAGCCTCTCCTGCTCAATCTGGCCAGAGCTTAACACCGAAATTGCGAACGTCCAGCGATTGCTCCTACACTAAAGGTGCCAGCCCTGAAAGCTCTTGCTGGTCCTCATCACCCAGTGGTAACCTCTCAAACGAACCACAAACACTTGGGCTCTGAACTTGTTTAGCCTACTAAAACTTCCAACGTACACAGTCTCTCCTGCTCAACCTGGCCAGAGCTCAACACCGAAATTGCGAACGTCCAGGGATTGCTCCTACACTAAAGGTGCCAGCCCTGAAAGCTCTTGGTCGTCCCCATCTCCCACTGGTAACCGCTAAAACAAACCTCAAGTACTTCGGTTCTGATCTTGTTTAGACACTCCAATGTCCAGACGTATCATGGCTTCCTCTCACTAATTCACAGCAGAGCTCAACACCGAAATTGCGAACGTCCAGCGATCGCTCCTACACTAAAGGTGCCAGCCCTGAAAGCTCTTGCTGGTCCTCATCTCCCACCTGTAACCTATAAAACGAAACACAAACACTTGGGCTCTGAACTTGTTTAGACACTCCAAGGTCCAGACGTATGATCGCTTCCTCTCACTAGTTCACATCAGAGATCAACACCGAAATTGCGAACTTGCAACGATTGCTCCCACACTAAAGCTGCCAGTCCTGCAACCTCTTGCTGGTCCTCATCTCCAACTAGTAACCTCTAAAACTAACCACAAACACTTGGGCTCTGAACTTGTTTAGGCTACTAAACCTTCCAACATACACTCAATCTCTTCCTCAGTCTGGCCAGAGCTCAACACCGAAATTGCAAACGTCCAAATATTAAGCTTACACTAAAGGTGCCAGCCCTGAAAGCTGTTGCTGGTCCTCATCTCCCACTGGTAACCTCTAAAACGAACCACAAACACTTGGGCTCTCAACTTGTTTAGACACTCAGAGGTCCAGACGTATGATCACTTCCTCTCGCTAATTCACGTCAGAGCTCAACACCGAAATTGCGAACGTCCAACGACCACTTCTACACTACAGGTACCGGCCCTGAAAGCTCTTGCTGGTCCTCATCTCCCACTGGTAACCTCTCAAACGAACCACAAACACTTGGGCTCTGAACTTGTTTAGCCTACTAAAACTTCCAACGTACACAGCCTCTCCTGCTCAATCTGGCCAGAGCTCAACTCCGAAATTGCGAACGTCCAGCGATTGCTCCTACAATAAAGGTGCCAGCCCTGAAAGCTCTTGCTGGTCCTCATCTCCCACTGGTAACCTCTCAAACGAACCACAAACACTTGGCCTCTGAACTTGTTTAGCCTACTAAAACTTCCAACGTACACAGCCTCTCCTGCTCAATCTGGCCAGAGCTCAACACCGAAATTGCGAACGTCCAGCGATTGCTCCTACACTAAAGGTGCCAGCCCTGAAAGCTCTTGCTGGTCCTCATCTCCAACTGGTAACCTCTCAAACAAACCACAAACACTTGGCCTCAGAACTTGTTTAGCCTACTAAAACTTCCAACGTACACAGCCTCTCCTGCTCAATCTGGCCAAAATTCAGCACCGAAATTGCGAACGTCCAGCGATTGCTCCTACACTAAAGGTGCCAGCCCTGAAAGCTCTTGCTGGTCCTCATCTCCCACTGGTAACCTCTCAAACGAACCACAAACACTTGGGCTCTGAACTTGTTTAGCCTACTAAAACTTCCAACGTACACAGCCTCTCCTGCTCAATCTGGCCAGAGCTCAACACCGAAATTGCGAACGTCCAGCGATTGCTCCTACACTAAAGGTGCCAGCCCTGAAAGCTCTTGCTGGTCCTCATCTCCCACTGGTAACCTCTCAAACGAACCACAAACACTTGGGCTCTGAACTTGTTTAGCCTACTAAAACTTCCAACGTACACAGCCTCTCCTGCTCAATCTGGCCAAAATTCAACACCGAAATTGCGAACGTCCAGCGATTGCTCCTACACTAAAGGTGCCAGCCCTGAAAGCTCTTGCTGGTCCTCATCTCCCACTGGTAACCTCTCAAACGAACCACAAACACTTGGGCTCTGAACTTGTTTAGCCTACTAAAACTTCCAACGTACACAGCCTCTCCTGCTCAATCTGGCCAGAGCTCAACACCGACATTGCGAACGTCCAGCGATTGCTCCTACACTAAAGGTGCCAGCCCTGAAAGCTCTTGCTGGTCCTCATCTCCCACTGGTAACCTCCCAAACGAACCACAAACACTTGGGCTCTGAACTTGTTTAGCCTACTAAAACTTCCAACGTACACAGCCTCTCCTGCTCAATCTGGCCAGAGCTCAACACCGAAATTGCGAACGTCCAGCGATTGCTCCTACACTAAAGGTGCCAGCCCTGAAAGCTCTTGCTGGTCCTCATCTCCCACTGGTAACCTCTCAAACGAACCACAAACACTTGGGCTCTGAACTTGTTTAGCCTACTAAAACTTCCAACGTACACAGCCTCTCCTGCTCAATCTGGCCAGAGCTCAACTCCGAAATTGCGAACGTCCAGCGATTGCTCCTACACTAAAGGTGCCAGCCCTGAAAGCTCTTGCTGGTCCTCATCTACCACTGTTAATCTCTCAAACGAACCACAAACACTTGGCCTCTGAACTTGTTTAGCCTACTAAAACTTCCAACGTACACTCCCTCTCCTGCTCAGTCTGGCCACAGCTCAACACCGAAATTACAAACGTACAGATATTCATCTTACACTAAAGATGCCAGCCCTGAAAGCTGTTGCTGGTCCTCATCTCCCACTGGTAACCTCTCAAACGAACCACAAACACTTGGGCTCTGAACTTGTTTAGGCTAGTAAACCTTCGAACATACACTCCATTTCTTGCTCACTCTGGCCAGAGCTCAACACCCAAATTCGAACGTCCAGGGATTGCTGCTACACTAAAGCTGCCAGCCCTGAAAGCTCTTGCTGGTCCTCACCTCCCACTGGTAACCTCTAAAACGAACGACAAACACTTGGGCTCTGAACTTGTTAAGACACTCAAAGATCCAGACGTATCATCGCTTCCTCTCGCTAATTCATGTCACAGCTCAACACCGAAATTGCGAACGTCCAACGATCACTCCTACACTACAGGTGCCAGCCCTGAAACCTGTTGCTGGTCCTCATCTCCCACTGGTAACCTTTAAAACGAACCTCAAGCATTTGGGCTCTCAACTTGTTGAGACACTCAAAGGTCCAGACGTATCAACGCTTCCTCTCATTAATTCACGTCAGAGCTCAACACCGAAATTGCGAACATCCAGCGATTGCTCCTACACTAAAGGTGCCGGCCCTGAAAGCTCTTGCTGGTCCTCATCTCCCACTGGTAACCTCTCAAACGAACCACAAACACTTGGGCTCTGAACTTGTTTAGGCTACTAAAACTTCCAACGTACACAGCCTCTCCTGCTCAATCTGGCCAGAGCTCAACACCGACCTTGCGAACGTCCAGCGATTGCTCCTACACTAAAGGTGCCAGACCTGAAAGCTCTTGCTGGTCCTCACCTCCCACTGCTGACCTCTAAAACGAAGCTCAAGAACTTGGGCTCTGAACTTGTTTAGATACGCAAAGGTCCACACGTATGATCACTTCCTCTCGCTAATTCACGTCAGAGCGCAACACCGAAATTGCCAACGTCTAGCAATTGCTCCTACACTAAAGGTGCCAGCCCTGAAAGCTCTTGCTGGTCCTCATCTCCCACTGCTAACCGCTAAAACGAAACTCAAGTATTTGGGCTCTGAACTTGTTTAGACACTCCAAGGTCCAGACGTATGATCGCTTCCTCTCACTAATTCACGTCAGAGCTCTACACCGAAATTGCGAACGTCCAGCGATTGCTCCTACACTGAAGGTGCCAGCACTGAAAGCTCTTACTGGTCCCCATCTCCCACTGGTAACCTCTCAAACGAACCACAAACACGAGGGCTCTGAACTTGTTTACTCTACTAAAACTTCCAACGAACACAGCCTCTCCTGCTCAACCTGGCCAGAGCTCAACACCGAAATTGCGAACGTCCAGCAATTGGACCTAAACCAAAGGTGACAGCCCTGAAAGCTCTTGCTGGTCCTTATCTCCCACTGGTAACCACTCAGACGAACCACAAATACTTGGGCTCTGAGCTTGTTTAGACACTCAAAGGTCCAGACGTATCATTGCTTCTTCTCGCTAATTCACGTCAGAGCTCAACACCGAACTTGCGAACGTCCAGCGATTGATCCTACACTAAAGGTGCCAGCCCTGAAAGCTCTTGCTGGTCCTCATCTCCCACTGGTAACCTCTCAAACGAACCACAAACACTTGGGCTCTGAACTTGTTTAGGCTACTAAAACTTCCAACGTACACAGCCTCTCCTGCTCAACCTGGCCAGAGCTCAACACCGAAATTGTGAACATCCAGGGATTGCTCCTACACTAAAGGTGCCAGCCCTGAAAGCTCTTGGTCGTCCCCATCTCCCACTGGTAACCGCTAAAACAAACCTCAAGCACTTCGTTTCTGATCCTGTTTAGACACTCCAATGTCCAGACGTATCATGGCTTCCTCTCACTAATTCACAGCAGAGCTCAACACCGAAATTGCGAACGTCCAGCGATTGCTCCTACACTAAAGGTGCCAGCCCTGAAAGCTCTTGCTGGTCCTCATCTCCCACCTGTAACCTATAAAACGAAACACAAACACTTGGGCTCTGAACTTGTTTAGACACTCCAAGGTCCAGACGTATCATCGCTTCCTCTCGCTAATTCACGTCAGAGCTCAACACCAATATTGCGAACGTCCACAGATTGCTCCTACAATGAAGGTGCCAGCCCTGAAAGCTGTTGCTGGTGCTCATCTCCCACTGGTAATCTCTAAACCGAACCACAAACACTTGGGCTCTGAACTTGTTTAGACACTCAAAGGTCCAGACATATCATTGCTTCCTTTCGCTAATTCACGTCTGAGCTCAACACCGAAATTCCCAACGTCCAGCGATTGCTCCTACACTGAAGGTGCCAGCCCTGAAAGCTCTTGCTGGTCCTCATCTCCCACTACTAACCTCTAAAACGAACCACAAACACGTGGGCTCTGAACTTGTTTAGACACTCAAAGGTCCAGACGTATCATCGCTTCCTCTTGCTAATTTTCGTCAGAGCTCAACACTGAACTTGCGAACATCCACCGATTGCTCCTACACTAAAGGTGCCAGCCCTGAACGCTCTTGCTGGTCCTCATCTCCCACTGGTAACCTCTCAAACGAACCACAGACACTTGGGCTCTCAAGTTGTTTAGCCTACTAAAACTTCCAACGTACACAGACTCCCCTGCTCAATCTGGCCAGAGCTCAACACCGATATTGCGAACATCCAGCAATTGGTCCTACACTAAAGGTGCCAGCCCTGACAGCTCTTGCTCGTCCTCATCTCCCACTGGTAACCTTTCAAACGAACCACAAACACCTGAGCTCTGAACTTATTTGGACACTCCAAGGTCCAGACGTATCATCACTTCCTCTCTCTAATTCACGTCAGAGCTCAACACTGAACTTGAGAACGTCCACCGATTCCTCCTACACTAAAGCTGCCAGCCCTGAAACCTCTTGATGGTCCTCATCTCCCTCTGCTGACCTCTCAAACGAATAACAAACACTTGGGCTCTGAACTTGTTTAGACACTCCAAGGTCCAGACATATCTACGCTTCCTCTCGCTAATTCACGTCAGAGCTCAACACCGAAATTGCGAACGTCAAACGATCACTCCTACACTACAGGTACCGGCCCTGAAAGCTCTTGCTGGTCCTCATCTCCCACTGGTAACCTCTAAAAGGAACCTCCAGCATTTGGGCTCTGAACTTGTTTAGACACTCCAAGGTCCAGACGTATGATCGCTTCCTCTCACTAGTTCACATCAGAGATCAACACCAAAATTGCGAACTTGCAACGATTGCTCCCACACTAAAGCTGCCAGTCCTGCAACCTCTTGCTGGTCCTCATCTCCAACTAGTAACCTCTAAAACTAACCACAAACACTTGGGCTCTGAACTTGTTTAGGCTACTAAACCTTCCAACATACACTCCATCTCTTCCTCAGTCTGGCCAGAGCTCAACACCGAAATTGCAAACGTCCAAATATTAAGCTTACACTAAAGGTGCCAGCCCTGAAAGCTCTTGCTGGTCCTCATCTCCCACTGGTAACCTCTAAAACGAACCACAAACACTTGGGATCTCAACTTGTTTAGACACTCAGAGGTCCAGACGTATGATCACTTCCTCTCGCTAATTCACGTCAGAGCTCAACACCGAAATTGCGAACGTCCAACGACCACTCCTACACTACAGGTACCGGCCCTGAAAGCTGTTGCTGGTCCTCATCTCCCACTGGTAACCTCTCAAACGAACCACAAACACTTGGGCTCTGAATTTGTTTAGGCTACTAAAACTTCCAACATACACTCCATCTCTTGCTCAGTCTGGCCAGAGCTCAACACCGAACTTGCGAACGTCCACCGATTACTCCTACACTGAAGGTACCAGCCCTGAAAGCTGTTGCGGGTCCTCATCTCCCATGGTAACCTCTAAAACGAACCACAAACACTTGGGCTCTGAACTTGTTTAGACACTCAAAGGTCCAGACGTAGGATCGCTTCCTCTTGCTAATTCACGTCAGTGCTCAACACCGAAATTGCGAACGTCCACCGATTGCTCCTACACTGAAGGTACCAGCCCTCAAAGCTGTTGCTGGTCCTCATCTCCCACTGGTAACCTCTAAAACGAACCACAAACACTTGGGCTCTGAACTTGTTTAGACACTCAAAGGTCCAGACGTATCATCGCTTCCTCTCGCTAATTCACGTCAGAGCTCAACACCGAAATTGCGAACGTCCAACGACCACTCCTACACTACAGGTACCGGCCCTGAAAGCTCTTGCTGGTCCTCATCTCCCACTGGTAACCTCTAAAAGGAACCTCCAGCATTTGGGCTCTGAACTTGTTTAGACACTCAAAGGTCCAGACGTATCATCGCTTCCTCTTGCTAATTCACGTCAGAGCTCAACACCGAAATTGCGAACGTCCAACGACCACTCCTACACTACAGGTACCGGCCCTGAAAGCTCTTGCTGGTCCTCATCTCCCACTGGTAACCTCTCAAACGAACCACAAACACTTGGGCTCTCAAGTTTTTTAGACTACTAAAACTTCCAACGTACACAAACTCCCCTGTTCAATCTGGCCAGAGCTCAACACCGATATTGCGAACATACAGCAATTGGTCCTACACTAAAGGTGCCAGCCCTGAAAGCTCTTGGTCGTCCTCATCTCCCACTGGTAACCGCTAAAACAAACCTCAAGCACTTGGGTTCTGATCTTGTTTAGACACTCAAAGGTCCAGACATATCATCGCTTCCTCTCACTAATTCACGTCAGAGCTCAACACCGAAATTGCGAACATCCAGCGATTGCTCCTACACTAAAGGTGCCAGCCCTGAAAGCTCTTGCTGGTCCTCATCTCCCACCTGTAACCTATAAAACGAAACACAAACACTTGGGCTCTGAACTTGTTTAGACACTCCAAGGTCCAGATGTATCATCGCTTCCTCTCGCTAATTCACGTCAGAGCTCAACACCGATATTGCGAACGTCCACAGATTGCTCCTACAATGAAGGTGCCAGCCCTGAAACCTGTTGCTGGTCCTCATCTCCCACTACTAACCTCTAAAACGAACCACAAACACGTGGGCTCTGCACTTGTTTAGACACTCAAAGGTCCAGACGTATCATCGCTTCCTCTTGCTAATTTTCGTCAGAGCTCAACACCGAACTTGCGAACATCCACCGACTGCTCCTACACTGAAGGTGCCAACCCTGAAAGCTCTTGCTGGTCCTCATCTCCCACTGGTAACCTCTCAAACGAACCACAGACACTTGGGCTCTCAAGTTGTTTAGCCTACTAAAACTTCCAACGTACACAGACTCCCCTGCTCAATCTGGCCAGAGCTCAACACTAAAATTGCGAACGTCCAGCGATTGCTCCTACACTAAAGGTGCCAGCCCTGAAAGCTCTTGCTGGTCCTCATCTCCCACTGGTAACCTCTCAAACGAACCACAAACACTTGGGCTCTGAACTTGTTTAGCCTACTAAAACTTCCAACGTACACAGACTCCCCTGCTCAATCTGGCCAGAGCTCAACACCGAAATTGCTAACGTCCAGCGATTGCTCCTACACTAAAGGTGTCAGCCCTGAAAGCTGTTGCTGGTCCTCATCTCCCTCTGCTAACCTCTCAAACGAACCACAAACACTTGGGCTCTGAACTTGTTTAGACACTCAACGGTCCAGACGTATCATCGCTTCCTGTCGCTAACTCACGTCAGAGCTCAACACCGAAATTGCAAACGTCCACCGATTGCTCCTACAATAAAGGTGCCAGCCTTGACAGCTGTTGCTGGTCCTCATCTCCCACTGGTAACCTCTAAAACGAACCACAAACACTTGCGCTCTGAACTTGTTCAGGCTACTAAGACTTCCAACATACACTCCCTCTCCTGCTCAGTCTGGCCAGAGCTCAACACCGAAATTGCCAACGTCCAGTGATTACTCTTAAACTAAAGGTGCCAGCCCTGAAAGCTGTTGCTGGTCCTCACCTCCCACTGGTAACCTCTAAACCGAATCACAAACACTTGGACTCTCAACTTGTTTCGACACTCAAAAGGTCCAGACGTATCATTGCTTTCTTCTCACTAATTCACCTCAGAGCTCAACACTGAAATTGCAAACGTCCACCGATTGATTGAGTTGCCACAGGATACCTTGCTCTTAGACACCAACCCAGATGACAAGCACCTCACCTTCTCAGACTTCTTGTCAGCATGCTGCTTCGTCCCCCCAAAGCAACATAACGCACCTGCTAAAAACAAACTTATAAAGCACATGCTGAGGTGCTGCCCAAAACCGCAGTCTGCCTGACGTGATTCTCATCTCCCGCTCTTACCTCAGCTGCTCACCCACCCTGCCTCTGCTCTTTACAGGTTGCTACACTGAGGCTCAGGTACCACCCAGAAGACACACAACAAGGGAAAATTCTAACTTAACCAACAATTCAACACCTGAACATTAACTGCTACTTCAGCCCACTAGTCATGGCTCACCTTGTCTGAGTCAGCTCCAGTGCCTATATACACTTGGTCATTGCTTCCCACCTTCAAAACAAAAAAAAACCTAACCAAAACCTATAAAGTAGTCGTACAGCCACCAGTCGCATCTTCCCTCTGACACCACACAAACCACCCTCCGACTGTGCTCTGCTCACCTCTCTTCCGTTGCCCGTTTGCACATGGCTCATACCTCTGCACCTGGAAAAGCAATACTGAACCAGTCACGTGGATACTGATCAATAGTTTAACAATTCCAGAGGTCTTGTTTCCATTTGGGAATACCATCTGGAGTCCAACTACAGCCTGCCATTAAAAAAAATGGTCATTCCCTGTGTCTGCATCATGCTATGGAAATGACTCTCCTCACCTGCTGCATATACGGCTACTTGCTCTGAAATGGACTGTACACCCTTTGCCTACAAAGTCTAGGCTTATCAAATTATTAACTGGAAAATCTTCCCGCTATTTTCCTGCTGAGTCTATTACTGCTATGCCCCCAGGCAGAGCAGCTCCAACCCAGACAAAAACCATGCACAGACCAACACTGCACACAAACAAGACAAATGACAGGACCCAGAGACAGAAGAACACTCTCTGTAAGAATGACGACTCCCAGACCAGAGATGCCATTGGGCAAGAAGACCTAAGGGGCCGTGGGCAAGAATCTAGGGCAGTTCCAGAGAAGTCGAATGCCATGCCCCATGACAAGAAGATATGGCTGCAACTGGGATGAAGCACGCGCAAGCTGCCTTGCTTAAAGACCCAAGAATGTAGGGATGGAGGGAAGAAGTCCCAGAAAAGTGATCCATTAAAACAGACCACTCAGCATCAGACATGCTGACGTGGCCTGGAACAATGCCGCAAAAGAGGATGACCAGAAACTTCTGAGACGCAAGTCCTATCCACGCTTTAAGCTTGTAATGCAAGAAAAGAAGCACCCAGTTGGCACTATACCGATGCATACAGGCGTTCAAGGCCCTAGGGATGGCACCCGGGGGACATACTGTCTCCATGTCATCTCTGTGATCAAGGAGCACTTCAAGAAGGTCTACGACACAGAAGACAGACCGCACAAGCTACACCACACAGACACAGGCTGGAACTGCCCTGCCCACACTAGTCTTGTGCTGACAAGTAACCCCCTCCCTTTACCTGCCCAAAGGTGACTCTTCCTGGGCAGCCCTCTCCCCTACACTAACTTCAATACCCTCCCTGCAATTCCCAACCTTGTCCCCTCCAACCAGAGCCCCCTCCTCAGTCCCAGTCTTTCCATTTGGCTTTCAGAGGGCCAGGGCTCTGAATCCAGGCTACACCATAAGCTACATCGGCTAACAGGGATATTTCTGCAGTTGCCACATTCCTCTTCATCTTCACAAAAATAGTGCCAGCAGTAAGCATCATATCCATCAATGCCAACCTCTTCCACAACACCCCCCCCGTCCTGAAAAGGAAGGTGGCCTTCTGTTCCCCTGCACCGTGCCAATTCCAAAGTCGGACGCTGTGGCCATCATTGCTTCTGGCATCTAGTCTACCAAGAGACTGAAAACTATTGCTGTGCTTGGGAGAAGTCACCAGCCCCATGCTCCTCCTTGCTACTGTCCCAGCTCACCGCAAATCCAATGCAAAATGCTGCCTGAATGGCACCTGCAAAACCAAGGAGAAACACCTAACCGAGTTGCCACGTGATTAACTACTCTTAGGTGCAGACCCAGCTGACAACCACCTCACCTTCTCAGACCGCTCATCAGCCTGCAGCTTCACCCCTCCCAGCCTGCTCACAGCACCTGAAGAAACCAAAAGGCACATGCTGAGATACTGCCCAAAACCACAGCCTTCCCATCTTTCATTCCTTTACCTTGGCCGCTCACCCACCCTGCTTCTGCCATTCTGCTTGGGCACCACCCATAAAGCACAAACAAGGGATGCTTCTAACCTCACCAACAATACGACACCTGAAAATTAACTGCTCGTTGACCCACTAGTCATGGCTCACCTTCCCTGAGTCACCTCCAGTGCCAATAGCCCGCTTTGCTCATTGCTTCCACCTTCAAAGTAAAGAAATCCCAAACCTGTAAGCTACTCACTCCTGATGCTTATAATCTGAGGGGCCCGCTACAAGCTGCAAAGGTTGTAGGGACAAGTTAGTACTCTGTGAGCAATTGGGTAGGCAATGAGCTGGCCCATACCCTGAAAGACATTATGAATTGTCACTGCTCCTTTCTTAAGAAATGCTAAAGCTCCATGTACAGATGCATACAAAATGCTCACACCTTAAGCCCTGCTAGATAATCTCACCATCACTCTTATTACCAGAAATTATATCAGCAACATACAGCACAACTAGTTAAAAAAAACAAGGTTGCACCTTCAGTAAAGTCAGGAATTCCAGGAAAATGCAAAGCATCTAGAATAAAAAAGCCCTACATACTATTAGATCATTTTGCCAGCTGCAAACACTCAATACAAAATCACTGACCTGAAAAAAACCCCACTACATATAGGTTTACTTTTTATTACATATGCTGCTGAACCTCAACTGGTCCTGAAGCTCTTACCTCAGACAGACACCTCCGCTTCTCTAAACGTCAAAACACCTTTGCCCAAAGAGCTTAGGCAAAAGCAATCAGCTGCAATTAAGCAGCAATCAGCTGAAGGAACAGCAGAGCACCAACACCAGAGAAGCCCAGGAGCAGAAGGAGCTCCCTGAGGAGAGGCTGTGGCTCATATACCCCAGGCCTCGCCCACTGCCCTTCCCACAACCACCTGGGGAAGGGGAGGGGTGAATTGCCAGAAGGCATAAAGGCAGCTGGAGGAGCAGCAGGGAGTTTGCTCCTCTGCCTTAGGTTTACAGCATGTAAAGCACTGAAGAGAGAAAGCAATCCTTACTGGAAATGACAATACCTGCTCTTTTACTACAACTACACCCATTGCATCAGGAATGTGACCGGGTAGGGAGGAAAACTTAATTCTTCGGGGCCGTAGATAGAAAAAGATAGATGTTGCACTAAGCTATGTAAGAAAGTGGTTGATTAAGAGCAATAACTGTATTATTATCAAAAATTATGTGCTTTAGTTTCCTATAAAGAAAATGAAAATGCTATGGAGTAACACTTAATTTCCATCAAGACCATGCATACCACCTAACTTCTACTGGAACTTCTGGGTAGGACAGAATGACAAAGCAGAATTAGAACCCGTAAGAATCCGTTCTCAAAAACATCTCTGGTTGCAAAGTAAATTATTTAGTGTAAATCGCTGAGTCACCTTGATAGCCTCTCTGACTGACTCCCTTAAGAGAACTAGATGAGTCCCAAAGGGCAGAAAAGACCAAAAAACCATCAAAATACAAGATATGTATCAGACACTATGAAGCAGCCTAACTATCACCTAAGTAGGTAGAACAAAAATAAATTGCAAAACACAATAAAAAACACCATAGGAGATGTGTTGATAAAAACAGATGAAGGCTATTGCCTCCTCTGAAACACTCGGCCGACGACAGACATCTTTGGGGCACCAGATACCAAAGAGAAACACGCGATAAGATGGGAAATAAAAAGACCGCTCTGGGGCACAAAGATGGCTTCGGAAAAGGTTCTGACAGAACAAGAGGCATCGTCACAGCAATTCAAGAAGTCCCGAAGGGGCCAGAGAGACCAAAGTACTCTTGGGGACACAACGAGCTCAAAAGGGAGTTGAACAAAGTACAGATGTCCTCAGGGGACCGAATGGAGGCGCACCAAATGGATGAGAGGACAGAAAGAACACCTGGAGTAACACGTGCGGACTCAGGAAGCATTCTGAGTGGAAAAGAGGGTGCAAAGCACCCTCCCGAGCTAGAACAGGGCACTAGAGCATAGGGGATGTCTCGCGAGAAGTCAGCAAAGGGAGCGGAGGAGTCCCGAGGGGGCCTGAGAGACCAAAGAAGCCTCAGAGGTAACAATGAGGAACTCTGAAGGAGATTTCAACAAAGTATGGATGTTGTCAGGGGGCCAGGGGCTGAACAAAGGCATCCTAAATGGCAAAGAGTAAGATAAGAGCACTCTGAAGAGTGCACAAAAATAAAACTGAAAGGGAGCTGAAATTGCAAACGTCCATCGATTACTCCTACTCTAAAGGTGCCAGCCCTGAAAGCTCTTGCTGGTCCTCATCTCCCACTGGTAACCTCTAAAACGAACCACAAACACTTGGGCTCTCAACTTGTTTAGACACTCAGAAGTCCAGACGTATCATCGCTTCCTCTCGCTAATTCACTTCAGAGCTCAACACTGAAATTGCAAACATCCAGCAATTCCACCTACACTGAAGATGCCAGCCCTGAAAGCTGTTGCTGGTCCCCATCTCCCACTGGTAACCTCTAAAACGAACCACAAACACTTGGACTCTGTACTTGTTTAGATACTCCAAGATCCAGACAAATGATCACTTCCCCTCGCTAATTCACATCAGAGCTCAAAAACAAAATTGCGAACGACCAGCGATTACTCCTACTCTAAAGGTGCCAGCCCTAAAAGCTGTTGCTGGTCCTCATCTCCCACTGGTAACCTCTAAAAGGAACCACTACCGCTTGGACTCTGAACGTGCTTAGACACTCAAATGTCCATACGTATGATCGCTTCCTCTCGCTAATTCAAGTCAGAGATCAACACCGAAATCGCAAACATCCAGGGATTCCTCCTACACTAAAGCTGCCAGCCCTGAAACCTCTTGATGGTCCTCATCTCCCTCTGCTGACCTCTCAAACGAATAACAAACACTTGGGCTCTGAACTTGTTTAGACACTCCAAGGTCCAGACATATCTACGCTTCCTCTCGCTAATTCACGTCAGAGCTCAACACCGAAATTGCGAACGTCAAACGATCACTCCTACACTACAGGTACCGGCCCTGAAAGCTCTTGCTGGTCCTCATCTCCCACTGGTAACCTCTAAAAGGAACCTCCAGCATTTGGGCTCTGAACTTGTTTAGATACTCCAAGGTCCAGACGTATGATTGCTTCCTCTCACTAGTTCACATCAGAGATCAACACCGAAATTGCGAACTTGCAACGATTGCTCCCACACTAAAGCTGCCAGTCCTGCAACCTCTTGCTGGTCCTCATCTCCAACTAGTAACCTCTAAAACTAACCACAAACACTTGGGCTCTGAACTTGTTTAGGCTACTAAACCTTCCAACATACACTCAATCTCTTCCTCAGTCTGGCCAGAGCTCAACACCGAAATTGCAAACGTCCAAATATTAAGCTTACACTAAAGGTGCCAGCCCTGAAAGCTGTTGCTGGTCCTCATCTCCCACTGGTAACCTCTAAAACGAACCACAAACACTTGGGCTCTCAACTTGTTTAGACACTCAGAGGTCCAGACGTATGATCACTTCCTCTCGCTAATTCACGTCAGAGCTCAACACCGAAATTGCGAACGTCCAACGACCCCTCCTACACTACAGGTACCGGCCCTGAAAGCTCTTGCTGGTCCTCATCTCCCACTGGTAACCTCTCAAACGAACCACAAACACTTGGGCTCTGAACTTGTTTAGCCTACTAAAACTTCCAACGTACACAGCCTCTCCTGCTCAATCTGGCCAGAGCTCAACTCCGAAATTGCGAACGTCCAGCGATTGCTCCTACACTAAAGGTGCCAGGCCTGAAAGCTCTTGCTGGTCCTCATCTCCCACTGGTAACCTCTCAAACGAACCACAAACACTTGGCCTCTGAACTTGTTTAGCCTACTAAAACTTCCAACGTACACAGCCTCTCCTGCTCAATCTGGCCAGAGCTCAACACCGAAATTGCGAACGTCCAGCGATTGCTCCTACACTAAAGGTGCCAGCCCTGAAAGCTCTTGCTGGTCCCAATCTCCCACTGGTAACCTCTCAAACGAACCACAAACACTTGGCCTCTGAACTTGTTTAGCCTACTAAAACTTCCAACGTACACAGCCTCTCCTGCTCAATCTGGCCAGAGCTCAACACCGAAATTGCGAACGTCCAGCGATTGCTCCTACACTAAAGGTGCCAGCCCTGAAAGATCTTGCTGGTCCTCATCTCCAACTGGTAACTCTAAAATGAACAACAAAATCTTGGGCTCTGTGCTTGTTTAGGCTTAGGCTCAGGGTTAGGATTAGGCTTAGGGTAAGGGTTAGGGATAAGATTTGGGTTAGGGGTGAGGGTTAGGTTTAGGGTTAGGGTTACGGTTACGGTTACGGTTAGGGTTTGGTTGTTAGGGTTAGGGTTAGTGTTAGGGTTAGACTTCGGCTTAGGGTTAGGGTTAGGGTTAGGCTTAGGCGTTAGAGATAAGGTTAGGGGTTAGGGGTTAGGGGTTAGGGTGAGGGTTAGGGGTTAGGGTTAGGGGTTACGGGTTAGGCTTAGGGGTTAGGGTGAGGTGTTAGGGTTAGGTTGAGGTTTAGGGTTAGAGTTTTAGGGATAGGGTTAGGTTAGGGTTAGGATGAGGTGTTAGGGATAGGGTTAGGGTTAGGGGTTAGGACCATTAGGGTTAGGGTTAGGGTTCGGGTTAGGGTTAGGGTTAGGGGTTAGGGTTAGGGTTAGGGTTAGGGTTAGGGTTCGGGTTAGGGTTCAGGTTCGGGTTAGGGTTAGGGTTAGGGTTCGGGTTAGGGGTTCGGGTTAGGGTTCGGGTTCGGGTTAGGGTTCGGGTTAGGGGTTAGGGTTCGGGTTAGGGTTCGGGTTGGGGTTAGGGTTAGGGTTAGGGGTTAGGGTTAGGGTTAGGGTTCGGGTTCGGGTTGGGGTTAGGGTTCGGGTTCGGGTTAGGGTTAGGGTTAGGTTTACGGGTTAGGGTTAGGGTTCGGGTTCGGGTTAGGGTTCGGGTTAGGGTTAGGGTTAGGGTTCAGGGTTAGGGTTCGGGTTCGGGTTAGGGTTCGGGTTGGGGTTCGGGTTAGGGTTAGGGTTAGGGGTTAGGGTTCGGGTTCGGGTTCGGGTTAGTGTTAGGGGTTAGGGTTCGGGTTAGGGTTAGGGTTCGGGTTTGGTTCGGGTTCAGGTTAGGGTTAGGGTTCGGGTTCGGGTTAGGGTTAGGGGTTAGGGTTAGGGTTAGGGTTAGGGTTAGGGGTTAGGGTTAGGGTTAGGGTTCGGGGTTCGGGGTTAGGGTTAGGGGTTAGGGTTAGGGTTAGGGTTAGGGGGTTAGGGTTAGGGTTAGGGTTAGGGGTTCGGGGTTAGGGTTCGGGTTAGGGGTTAGGGTT